>NC_058403.1:92430397-92484557 GCF_002201575.2 Neomonachus schauinslandi | reverse complement strand
TTTTTTTTTTAAAGATTTTATTTATTTATTTGACAGAGAAAGACACAGCGAGAGAGGGAACACAAGCAGGGGGAGTGGGAGAGGGAGAAGCAGACTCCCTGCCGAGCAGGGAGCCCGATGCGGGACTCGATCCAGGGACTCCAGGATCATGACCTGAGCCGAAGGCAGTCGCTTAACCAACTGAGCCACCCAGGCGCCCACGTACAATGCCTTTTTAAACACAATGGGATTGCACGCTATAATGTAAACGTAACTTTTATATATACGGGAAACAAAAAAATTAACATTTGACTCACTTTGTTTTGATATTTGCTTTATTGCAGTGGTCTGACACCAAACCTGCAATATCTCTGTGGTATGCCTATAGATGTTTTAAATTCCCAGGGGAGCACACACTTTAGACAGACAGTAGGAGTTCTAAATGTGGCAATTCCACAGGACACCTCCTATTTGGATAGAATGCTTAATTATAAGGTTGTGGATGGAGGAGAGGAGATTAAGACAGGCTGACACATAACAAATAATTAGCCTTTTCACTCTTTTTCCTCCCATGCCTCCCTCTGGGAGACCAGGCTACTGGTATTTGCAAATGGCAAAAAGAGTAGGACTAAGAGCTGGAAGACTCTAATCTAGTACTTTGTGTATTGCACAATTATCTCACTGGATTTGGAAGGGTATGGATATCAATAAACTGACCACGGATATGAGGTCACAACTGCCATGGTAGTCTTTTGGCATGGCTCACATGCTGGAGTGGGAGATGTTCTAGAATGGTACAGTGTGTAAAAGGAAGAAATGAGCCATCTAGGGATGAAAATGTCCAGATGGTGTTGATTACACATAGGATTGGAAAAAGGATGAAGGGTTTGCTCAGGGACTCATCACACCGTTCATAGCCACTGTTCACAATTATGTGTATGAGTTTCACTTAAAAAACAAAACCAAAAACCAATACCTGTGACGTGCAATAAAGCAAAGCACAAGATGAGGTATGCTAGTATTCCCATGATACATGGGAATACACTCTACAGCAATGCTGGTAGAGAACACCTGAGTCTGGCAGGTCAGGGGTAGAGGAGGGACCATTAACTGCTCTTACATTAAATGTCTCTGGAAGTATGGAAGGAAAAGGATGAAGATGGCAATATGTTTTTACTCTTGTAATTACAGAATTTTGAACCATGGGACTATTTTACATATTTTAAAACTATTAAAAACTTAAAAATTTAAAAATTAACATTCTCAGCCATAAAGCTAGGGTGCTTTCTAGTAAGGATCTAGACTATGAAAACATGGTAAAAACAAGTTAGATTTTCTTTTAATAGTGCTAAACACATTAATCCATACTATTTTCTAGTATGAAGATGGTTTTAGGAATGTATATGTACAAGAATAGGGCAAGCTATTAAGTTAACTTTATTTTTATTTAATATAACTGATGTAGTTACCAGACAAATATATCTTAATGTAACAAAAAGTTATAATTGATGTTCATTATCTATAATATAAAGAATTTCAACATTTTAGTATAGCCAAAGACAATATTTGAATTTTACCCATTTCTGAAATGTAAAATGCACAATTATAATATCCATACTACAGGTCTTACGATTTTAAAGTTTTAGCTAAAACATGAGTCTCTGTAGATAAAAACAAGAATTCTCCTATACCTAAAACAAATAAAATGTGTTACTAATAAAGTGCCACTGGATTAGACAATGCCATTTCAACTATTTCCTTTTTGGAGAGAACACAGGTACATAATAGTATGGAACTAGTCATTTTCATTATACTAGCATAGAACTAGTAATTTGCATTATATTTTATAACAAGCACAAGAGTGCTTATTTATTAGGTATTAACCATAATAATTCCTCTCAAGAAAGATCATAACTATGACTTAAGACAAGCTGTACAGTCATCACTGAATATAGTTTAATGTCTAGAGTTTTTAAAAAATACAATCTCAAACTAAGATAAATCTAAGTCTACAAATGCCAAGAAATAGTTTTAGGGACTTCATATAAATAAAAGAACCTTTCTCTCAATTGTAAAATAGGGGTTTCACCCAATTCTAGGGCGAGAGGAAGAGTGGTGGTTGGTAAAGTTTGGCAACAAGTATGTTTCTAGCAGGTGAAAGCCTGATATGCATTGCTATAAGATGCATCTTTCACATAAGGAAAACATGCTAATTAGATGTAGGCAGCACTTTTCAGGCACTTGACCTCACTTGGTACTTAAGTTGATGTCCAGATGTATACTTAATGGAGAAACATTACACAGTGACTTCAAGTCATGTTCTCACAGAACATCTGTGTTCCATAAGCTAAATCCAAATGTTCCCTGCTAAAATCAAATAATGATGCCATATATCCAATTCAGGGAAAAAAATTTAATAGATTAAAGTTAATAGATTGAATTTTCTCAATTTTAAGATTTTTCCACAATAAATTTTTCATAGCCTTTGTTGTCTATTACTTGTCTGAATGCTAGGAGAAAAAAAGGCTTAAAAACTATGAAATATTATGCCTAAGTCAGAAAATTTTAAACTGTTGATCAGTTCAGTATAACATACAGTTTATGGAAATATGCTTATAGTTTGCTCTTATACTGCTTAAGAGCCACATTTTCTCATAGTAAATTTGTTTCCAGTTCATATTATAGAATTCAGTATGTAAACATTTTCATGTACACAAAAGAGCATTATGAATTTGTTATCTGTTGTCCCTAAATATGTTTGAGAACAACTACATCTTTGTCTGGCTCTAAAAACTATCTTTGGGGTCCATGCCAAAGGAATGCTTTCAGATACATCATTAAGGTTTGAGTTCTAAGATAAGACTACCAAATTCTATTCTAAAATGAAAAAAATATGGCAAGATTCCAGTATAGATGTTACCAATGTTCCCATTTTTTTCTTTAATACTTAGCATATAGGTTAAGTATGTTGATATTAAGGATTTTTTTATTTGCATGTATCATTGTAATACAATTTGGGAAAATTTTGCAATATACTTTCAGGCAGTTAGCTTTAAAATAATGCAACTTCAGCTCTTAGCACAAACAGCCCTGAGAACAATGCATTCAAATTACAGCTCAACTAGAAATAATCTAATTGAGAAACTTTAAAGTTACAAAAACAAATTCTGGAAAAGTTGTAAATTAAAAAAAAAAAGTTACCAACATTTGAGGCACTACCAGACTACAGTACTTTTAAGAGTTGGAAGGACTTTGTAAAAAGAATAAACATACAAAGCTATGTGTGCATATGCACACACTCACATTGTGCTATAATGAAAAATTGTGTCCCCAAATTTTATAGCCTAAACATTTTATTATAGCATCTCCTATCAAAGATATCACGCTCTGGCTGCAGGAGAGTTTTGGTAATCATTATAAAGCATTGATACAGAATTTTGTACCATAAACGGTTAACGGATTCAAGAGCTTGGTTAGCAACAATTTCAAGTGACAGACAGCCCTTGGTCGGGAGAATGAAAGAAACATCATAATTATGTTTATGATGCAAATGCTAAGTCAAAGTAGCAATGATGTGATCTATTTCAGAGGGTATACAACTTTGTAGTAGCAAATAAGATATAACAAAGTCTTCACAGTAGAAATAAAATACTTTGCTCTAGAAACAAATATTCCATTTGTTAATATTGTATATAAATTGGTGAAATGCCTGCAGACAAAAATGGTGTATCACTGTATCAACAGGACAGTCTACACTCTATACATGGTAACCTGTGATATTTAACATTTGCTACAAAAAAGTACAACAAATACTAGGAGTGAACTTTTAATATTTCTGATGTCAAAAAAGAATGAAGTCACTTCTGTTCTATGTTAAAAAATATGTTTACCTGCTTCCTTTTAATATAATTTATAAAGCTTTACTAAAGGAAATATTTTATTCTGGAGAAACATGTATTGACTTATGTGAAAATAAACAGTCCCATATCTTTAAAATCTATACTTATAATTATATATCAGAAGAGTATTTACACTTCATTATCGTACTTAAAATATTTATGCATAAAAGCTTTTGCCATTCAAGGTATGAAGATAGAGATGCATTATTATAATTTACATATGCTTACCTCACAATTGAACATGTATTTATGTGAAGTTTGACAAGTTAGGAACAACAACAAGGGCATGCTAATCCAGAATTCATAGTAAACTAGAACACTAATATGGTTAACCGGGGTCATATGAGTGACCAGCAAGTAGCACAGATTGAGAACTTCCCGGGATTCCTGTGGGTAACAATGCAACCAGCAACAAGTAAAACACACAGTACAGAGTACTAAAAAACTAGAGCAGTATGTAGTAGATATTTAAACGGAATACTGGAAAGAATTTAGCCTAATTCCTAATTGTGCTTTAAATGGGCAAAAGCTAAAATGTTACACTAAAATTATTGACTACAATCTCAGTATTTCTTGTGCTTTAGAATTCTCCTTGCACTTCTTGTTTCTTTTCCAAATGGGTTTGCTGAGGCCAATACAAGATTTAAAAATGTGCACAAATTAAGTAACTAAAACCTTTGGGATCTTCTATTCCTAATGCTATATTCAGTCACTGATTAGATGAGTTACAGCATCATATGTGTTTTCCTCTAGATAATAGAAACAAAGGCTTTTCAGAGATCAAGAGATGATGGGAAAGGTCCCATACTCAGTCTTAGAGAATGAAGGTATTACTGAAGTATTGATTTTGTTCTAAGTTTCATTTCAATATGATTGTTATTAAGTCAAAGGTCCTCACAAACCCTGTGACCATGTCCAGAGTCCTGGAAATAAGATATATATGATCCAAAAGACTAAAGAGAAATGTAGCTGTGTCTCCAAAAACAGTTTTTAAAATAATTTGGTTTGTAGAATTCTTTCCTAGTTATGTTTCATACCAGTAACTGAATTAAGTACATAACAATCAGAAAAAATACATGTACTTCTTAAAATAAGTAAAATAATACTTATCACATAAAGTAACTCTTCTTCCATGATTTACTTTCATTTCACTTTAGAAAAAGTGTACATAAATTTAACAAATGTTCCAAATCAATTTAAAGTAAGAATTTCCAGTTTTTGTCTGACAACTAAATATTTTAATGTCAAAAAAAAATCTCCTTAAAAATGGTTGGAAAGGAGGGACTACTATAAATACCAACAATTTATTCAATGTAAGTAATAAAAAGCACTGCATAGTACCCTAGAAAGCAGGCCACTCCTTTAAATACAGAGAGAGAACAAAAGGAAAAAGCAAAAACATAACTAGAAAGAAACTTCCTATTTTTATGCCGATTACACAGGCCTCCAGTAAAGACCAATAGCTCTAACCAACCCCTGTGCCACTGTCCCTTGCAGACTCCTTTACAATCTGACTAGCTAAGAATAGTCACCCGACAGTTCAATGCCTCTCTGTCAACCACAAGCAAGTATCAAAATCACTACATAGAAGGTTATGTTTAGTCCTCCAACAATTTGGCAAAGAAAAGTATGACTGAGGTAATACAGGTGGCTGCACATGCCTACTAAGATAACCGACACTTTTTGATAACATTATTTCTGTTTAAGGATTTATGCTTGCCACACACAGGCTGAAGCTGTGACAATTCCAATCCATAATCTACTTATTCTATATTAAGTCTGAAATTATTACAGAACAATTCAACTTAAATGTGGTACTTCAATACCACTAGATGCTACATTGTCTGATTTAAAACCCTGGTTTATTATCAACTAAAATTCAGGAATGATTTGCTCAGACAAATCATATCTGCTAAAGCCATCTTATCTGTTTCTTGGACTCACTGAAAACCACAAGAAAGTTATAAGGAAGACACCTACAAAATTAAAAAACCCAGAATTACACAGCTTGATTATTTTAAATTACCAATTGCCTGCAAAACTAACTCAGTACAGTTATTTCAAAACAATTAAAAAAGAAATGAGGTTGCTTATGAAAGCCATAGCTTTGGTGACAACTTAGAACCAAACTTTAGATCTGTGGTTGATCCAGACCTAAACATTTTGCTCATGCCTGATGTTCCCATTTATTTGCAGGGCTTAATGGCTACAGCGTATTCTTCACTCATTGCACACATAACAGACACCTAGAAGGGAAAAATGCAGACAAAAAGTTATTCAGAAAGCAATACATATATAAGATATATTTAATTTATTATATACTGGATATTTGTGGATATTTTATACACATTGACTTTGGAAAGAGGTATCCTAAGTCCAGATAATCTACTTTCTTTAGTTTTCTGAAGTAAAATTTCTCAAATTGTGGTTTTTAAGATAACTTCCAGGGAACAGGGAGAAAAGAGTTATAAATGCCTCAATACTTATTATTAGATATTATACTTCTGAGAGTTAGAATGGAGTAAATCACCTTCACGCTTTAGTAGTCCCATAACACCCTTTCTCATACTTAATAGCTCATATGCTCATCTTCAAAACAAATTTGGGGCTGGCAGTGTCTATCTAGCAAAAAGTGAACTCTGATATTTTCTTTGGTAATGGGTCTCTAAGGGGATCATGGGAAAACTGTCTTATAGAGATCATTCTCAATTTCAGCAGTATTTAAGAACTACATTTCATAGTTGGCATTTTTTGCTAACTAGATTAGGCCACAGTTTTTATAAAAAGCAATCTTCCCATAGGTCTTTACCTGTACATCTTCACCTGCATTGTATTTTCCTTCTATTTCTTTACCTAGTTCACCTTCTGGCAGCTTAAGATCCTCACGAACTTCACCAGTTTCTGTCAGCAGGGAAAGGTAACCATCCTGAATGCATATTAGCTATTAAAAGAAATCATATCATTTGTACTGATTAGACTATATTCACTCTTTGTAATATTTACATAGTTAAGTTGCAATCCACATTAATTTGTACAGCTACACAGTAATACGTTAATATACTCTTAGAGCTTAAAGATGCTAAACATACAAAAGTATAAAAGATGTATAGACTAAAAGTGTAAGTTCACTTCTTCCTGCACACCACCTTCCCCCAAATCTATATACATAGTATGTCCTGAAGAATTCACATTTATGTACACAATACAAATATAGTTGCTTTAAAAAAATAAATGGCAATCTAAAGTGATTCCCTTTCCAAGGGGCCTGCTCGTGCCCCTCTTCAGGAAAGTATCAACTTGGAATAAATCTGGCATGCCTTAGGTTGTTGGGGGAGAGGGGACGTTTGTTCCCTTTGCCTTCCTTTGGCTACCTACACATATACTTCAATCCCTCCTGGATAGATTGTGCCCTCTTCTCATTCACACGCTGAAGGTGTCCTCTTCCTTAGGACAGGATTGATGGGTAGCAGGTTTCTTTAATCACCAACTATGACCTTCCCACCAAAGGGTAAAACTATATCTACAGAATTGGTCGTGGTGGATGACTTGGCTGTGAGGGTGTGGCCATTAATACGGTGACAGAAGATGACAAGAGAACTCTTCAAGACATCGACACCTTCTACAACACCTCCATTGAGGAGATGCCTCTCAATGTTGCTGACCTCATCTGAGGGGCTGCCCTGCTATCTAGCCCTACCCAGGGTTCAGTCCATGGGGAGCTGAAGAGAAGTAGGAGTGGGGAGGAAAGGGAGCCATGGGATGGACATCTTGTCATTTTTTTTCTTTGAATAAATGTACTTTTTGAGACAAAAGAACAAAAATAAATGGGACATTACAGGTATTTTTCAGCAAGTTGTTTTCACTTAACAATACGTCTTAGAAATCTTTCCAACTTGGAAACTATGGACCTACTTTAGTCTCTTTAACCACTTCACAACTGCATAGATAGATTGTAACTGATTTAACTGTTTTCCCATTAATGGGCATAAAGTTAATTTTAGTTTTCTATGATTACAATGTGTTTTATAATTTGATTATGAACAAATTTCAGTGGCAAACTTTTGGTCTTCAGTTCACTACTAACAACATTAGATTTTTTAAAAGACAAACACTAGCTTGTTGATGGTATTAATGAGACAAACCCAGTCTAACCTTCAAAAAGGCACAGTTTTGATATCACTCAATTTTTTTAAATTATAGGAATGAGGAAATGGCCAGGCCATACTCATTTATTCTCAAAGCATGTACACCATCAGTATGCCTATAATTCTAACAGATTTTATAAAAGGCAGTTGTTCAGAACATTGACAAACACAAAAGGGGTCAGAGATATGATCCTTACCTCCCTATAATTACTATGACATAACACAAGCATACTATAGAGATAGTTTTCAAAGCTCTCTTCTATGGCACTACCAACCAAATCTGGCTATGGCTTTCCACAGATACCCCAACAAGAGATTTCAGCTTTTGCATATGTCTAAAATCTGAAAACCAAAAAACTACCCTACAAAGCAACCACAAATACTTTTAATTCATCTTTACACCACTCAAACATTTGTAATGTGGTTGGTAGAGGAGTGAGAAACAAGCAGGTTGAGGCAGAAGTGTGGTTTTTTTTGATCATACCAATCTTTGTGTACACTACAAAGTGTACATACTATGTATATAGATATCAAAATAAGTCTAGTTACCATCTGTCACCATACAATTGACCCCCTTTACCCATTTCACTCATCTCCACCTCCCTCCTTTCTAATAACCAACTACTAATCTGCTCTATAAGTTCTGTTTTGCTTTTGTTCACTTGTTTTTTACATTTCATGTGTAAGTGAAATCATATACTACTATTTATCTTTCTCTCTCTGACTTATTTCACTTAGCATAATACATTCAAGTACCATCCAGGTTGTTGGAAATGTCAGCATTTCCTTTTCGATGGCTGAGTAGTAGTCTACTGTGTATGTATGTATGTATGTATATATGATGTATGATATATATATATATACGTATATATATATATATATATATATCACATCTTCTTTATCCATTTGTCCATTAATGGGCATTTAGATTGTTTCCATATCTTGGCTATTGTAAATAATGCTGCAATGAACTTCTGGGTGCATATATCTTTTGAAATTAGTGTTTACATTTTCTTCATATAAATACCCAGAAGTGATATACCAGGATCATATGGTAGTTCTACTTTTATTTTTTGAGGAGCCTCCATATTGTTTTCCATAGTGGCTGCACCAATTTACATTCCCAGAAACAGTGCATGAAGGTTCTTTTTCTCCAGATCTTCTCCAACACTCGTTACTTTTTGTCTTTTTGATAATAGCCATTCTAACAGGTATGAGGTGATATCTCATTGTGATTTTAATTTGAATTTCCCTGGCAATTAGTGATGTTGAATTCCTTCTCCTGTACCTGTTGACCATCTGTATCTCTTCTTTGGAAAAATGTCTATTAAAATCCTCTGCCCATTTTTAAATCAAATTGCTTGCAGTTTTTTTTTTTTTGCTATTGAGTTGAATTCTTTATATATTTTGGATATTATTGGATATGTGTTTTGCAAATATTTTCTCCCATTCAGTAGACAGCCCTTTCATCTTCTTGATGGTTTCCTTTGCTGTACAGAAGCTTCTTAGTTTGAGGCAGTCCCACTTGTTTATTTTTGCTTTTGTTGCCTTTGCTTTTGTTGTCAGATCCAAAAACTTAATGCCAAGACCAATGTAAAGAAGCTTACCACCAATGTTTTCTTTAATGGTTTCAGGTCTTACATTCAAGTCTTTAACCCATTTTGAGTTAATTTTTGTGTATGGTGCAATATAGTCTAGTTTCATTCTTTTGCATGTGGCTGTCCAGTTTTCCCAACACCATTTATTGTATAATTTTAAACAATTAGCCGCAGGCTTACAAGATAGATCTTTTTGATTTTGGCCCTTTTAGCAATTCCCTGAAGCAGAACTGGTTTATTTCAAGAATTAAAAGTTCCACTGTCATTAGTGACTGAAACATAAAAGCCAAATAATAATACTGATACTTGGTATTTATTTATATAATGGTGGTTTTTATTTCTAAAGAGTTAAGAATTCATGAGTTAAACTGTGGGATGAAAGAAAAAGCATTTCAAATAAAAAATGTATAGACAATATAAAACATCTAGTAAAACAACATATTTTAAAAATTAAACATCTTATTAAAATAAATTGCTATGTGAAATAAAGTTAAAATTTTCAAAAATAAAACTAAACTATAGAAAAATAGAATTAAATAATGAAAATTATTTTATCTTCTTACATAAATTATTTAAAAATTTTCAGATATACAGAAAAGTTGCAAAAATAATACATCAAAATCCCATATCTTTTCCCCAGACTCACCCACTGTTAACATTTAACTACATGTGCATTTTTTCTCTTTCTGTGTATAGGAATACATAAAATACATACAAGATACATTCTTATTCTTTTCTTCTTTTTACTGAACCATTTGAGAGTATGTTTTAAACATCATGACTCTTTCGCAATAAATACTTGTGTATTTTCCTAAGAAAGACAAACTCTTATATAATCAGCTTATTTTTCAAAATTAAAAAATACAGTATTGCTAAAATATTATTTAATATATAGTCCATTCAAATTTGCCAATTGTTCCAATATTGTCTTTGATAGAAACTTTTTCCTCCCAACTCCAGGTTCATACCTTGTATTTATTTGGTGTGGATAGGTGCATGAAGACCACCACAGCACAATAAATATCACTGAAAAGGCTCACAGAGCTAAATTTTTTAAATGAACAGAAATAAGTATTATAGGCTGATTTGATAACAAAGAGGTGTGCTTACTGAGTACTTACTGTGCAAGGCACTGCTCTAAGTAATAACTAATTAAACCTCACAATGATCCCATGAGGAGTTTATTATTCTTATCCTCATTTTATAAATAAAGAAAAAAAGGTGAGAGGTTAAGTAACCTGCCAACTAAGGTCACATAATTAGTAAGTGTTAAAGTAAGGATTGGGACCCATCCTGTCTGGTTTGAGTCATTCTCTTATCCATGATACAGTGTAGACTACATACCAAATGCTGAGACGGGATAAGGCAAGCGAGGCACTAATTTTGAGTGCATAATTTAAGGTGGCACCAAAAAAATTCATCAGTGATCAAACAAATATTTTAAAACTAGAATCAATGCAAAAATTCCATGATGAACAAAATATCAAAATTTTAAATAAAGACAGAATTTGAGTTACTGATTTTTCCTTTTTGCCTAAGGCTCCTTATGTGACTTGACACTGTTAGTGGTCCTGTTTTTATTTAAAATCTTGTGCTCACTTACCTCATTCCCCTACACCCTGCTATATCCCTAAATAAAACCCAAACCAAATTTTTCCTTTATGTTAAATCTTGAGCTCCAATCAATGATTAATTTGATCACAGTAATAATTACTGATGAATCACTGATACTATCTTTCTGAAACACTCAAAGACAAAAGCGTTCTATATTGAATGCATATTAATGTATATAATGAATATTGAACATTCAAAGCATTCACATGTCAAGGATGAAAACAGAAATCCATTTTTGGCACAAGAAAAGTGTATGCTTAGCCTTACGCATTTAACAAATGTTTATTGAGCACCCACTATAAGCCATGTCTAAATAAGGTCATCCAGGTAGAAATTGACAGAACTAGATCCAAACCCAACTGCCTGACTAAAAAAAACCCATATGCTATTATCATAATAAGACAATTCAAATTTCTACAAACACTCCAAAGCAACCTAGAAAACATAAGTGGGAAAGTGAAAATACAAAACTGCTTACTAGATTAAAACTATGTAAAAATATTTTTACATGTGGACAAAGAGTAAAAGGAAATCATATGTTAATTGCAGTTGATGATAACATGCTTGAAAAATTATATAACACAATAAAAGGTATAGTAAGAAATCAGTTTAAAATGAATAAAAAAAATCTAAGTGTCACACTTATATTTTTCACTGTGTAAAACGAACAGAATTCTATGTATGGTATGCTTAACAGTGAGATTGAAGACTTACAAGAAAGACTTTAGTTATGATTAATCTGAGCTCCCACATCCTATGAGGTCAATGGTTTGGTTATCACCAATACTCCAAAACAACAAAATGCTATCATTAAACATGACCTATCCAAATGCATAATTGGAGCTACAAGTTGGAAGTCTATACCTATAATTCAACTAAAGGTCACAGCATGGTCACTGAATGTAAATAAAACAATTACATAGTTTTGCATTTTCTTAACCACATGTAGTGGCCATATGTTTTCTTTATATTAATGGCTTTCAACTTACTTCCCTATTTAAGAATACCAAATTCTGATTCACATTCATTAATACACAAACTTGGTTGGTGGAACATGAATTCCAAAGATTTCTTAAAAGTCTTAGGTTTGAGAAGTAAAAAGAAATAAAACATCCAGGAGGGAGTTATCTAAATTGGGAATATTTTACAACAAACTGAATAGCTGTTTCACTAAACATTGAACTTATTCAGTCACAATATGCAATCATGTGGTCTGAGAAATAATAAGACATGTCCAACTTTTTAAAAACGCAAAAATGTTAAAAAAAAAAAAAAACCCAGCAAATTAGCCTTAATTCTAGATAAGGTTCAAGGGTTAAATATCACTATTTTTCTAATTTCTAAAATAGGTGGTGCCTAATATTTGGTTAGAAAAATCTACAAAACTACTACCAGGTTTTGTTAAATTACAGTTGATAGTAGAATGTATTTGCAACTTTAGGAAACAAAGCAGCATTTTAAAGGAAGTTAGTACTCACTTGATAATCATTTCTCTTAATATTTGGAACATCCATGTTGTGAGTAGAAGGGCAAATATCTTCATATTTTTTGCCAGTGAAAATATCAATTCCAACAAGGTGAACCTAACAAGGAAGGGAGAACAGGAAACCTGCTTAATCTTTGCCAAGTATATCACTCATTATATACACAAGAGCACAATACCAAAGCTGATCATGACAGATTCTTTCTCTTTCCAAGGTCATCTAATTTTATTTTCTTAAAAAAAAAATGCAGTGGTCATAGAATTGAGAAGCAGTGAACTACTAAACAATTTCATGACATATCAAGACCCAATATCATACACAGCCCAGTAATTCAATTATAAGGGTGCATAAGAGAAATGAAGTTGTGTTAGACCAGGTTTTCTCATCTGTAAATTGGATATTCCAAGTCACTACGATTCAGGTAATTTTCAATTACCAGCTAATGAAACATTATAAAGGCCCCAAAAGGAAATGCTACCTTTCAGTATTCAAAGCAATAGCTGGTCACCGCGAAATTGTGGTAAGAAAAAAATGTAATTATTACAAACAAAGTTATAAATATGGAAATCTCATGTTCTGTACTGGAATGCAAATGATCAAAATCCCAACGCAAAGAGAGATCTGGAAGGGCACTTACCTTGGCATGACCGTGCTTTCCAGTTTTGGAAGTTGACATCTCCACTATTTTGCATGGTCTTCCTTTGAGAACCACGAAGCCGTTTTTGCGCAGGGCTGAGCACTGCATAGGGTAAGTGCTGGAAGCCCCAGCATCTCCAGTAGTGAAATCAATTTCATCCGCCATGGTGGGCTGGGGAGATGGTAGCTTTTCCGAGGGAACTACGCAAAAAGTTTGTGTTTGCTTTTTAACAACGGGAACGCAGCCAGGGAAACATCGCATTTCGAACAGGTTACGTACCAAGCATCATGGATCAATAGATTTTTTTCATTTATAAAACACCCACCCAAGAATAGTGGGCACTTTCTAACTCCGGCCTCCTTATAAACTTTTCTAACCATTGGTGGGGAGGTGGGGAGATGGGGAGGGAAGTCGCAGATGAGCTCGCTGAGGGTGGGGGATATACCCGCCCTGGGCACTCACCCGCGCTGGAGGCAGCAAATCCTGACCCCCATTGTCCCACCGCAAGAAGAGCCGGCGACCTTCCCGCATCGCGCCGCGCCACCCGGCCCTCCGCCGCCGCCCTTATCCCACTGCGGGGGACCCAGCCCAGGCCGCACGTCCCCGTGAAGGATGGGGATAACGGGACCTGGCCAACAGCACCTGGCCCTCGGGCAGCGGGCTTGCACTCCGCCCTCCAGGCTGCGGCGCCGTCGCCCCGGCCTCTCAGGCGCCCCCTTGTCCTGCCGGCATCCCCGGCCCGGCCGGGCCCGGCCCCGCAAGGGCCTGAGCGCTGGCGGGTCCCGCGCTCGCCTCCGTTCCCCCATCCATCCTTCCTCCTTCCCTCGTTCAGGACTCGGCTCTGGCCGCCTTCTCCCGCCGCCTTTTCCGGCCCTGCCTCGCTTTGGTCCCGGCCCCACCAGCTTTTCCCCTGTCTTCACCTTTCAGCAGGGGAAGAGATTCTCTCGCCTGCGCACCGGCGCCGGTCCCCTACAGCTGCGGCGGCGGCAGCGGTGGCGGCCCCGGCAGTTCCAAGAGACGGGGCGGGGCCGCCACACTTTCCACACCCCGGCCTCCCCGCCCTTTCCCGCCCCCACCTCAGCCCCACTTCCGGGATAGGTCCCGGCGCGTCACAGGCACCGCCCTCTCGGGCTACCATTGGTTACAAGGTTCATGAGGCCCGCCCAGTCACGTGAAGCGCGCCCTGGCAACCCCACGTGCTGCGGATTAGTGCATTTCCGGCGTGAAGAGCACTTTCTGGAGTCCTGTTGCTGAGGGTGAACTCAATGGTAAGGAAACTTGCTACCTCAAACTTTTGGGTTTCGTTGCACTCTGGTCCCAGTCGAAGTTAAAACGAGAACCAAACCACGCCCTTGGTGGCCCTTGCCTTCAGGTGCCTGGTGGTTGTCACGTGACTGTTGTCAGGCCGCCCGAGGCAAGCGAATTCAATGGGTGTCCTGCGTGGTTATGGAGGGAACTTTGGGGTCGAACTTCTGGCCCAGGTTGGTGGTCGAAACCACACTTGTTCCTCGAGGAAGAGCCCAAGTGCAGTATTTTATTACCGGCTCAGCCCCGCCGACTCACGGCACTCCAGACATCCGTGAGATTCTGGCAGTAATTGCCACTGGGTGTCTGGGCAGGGTCAGCAGTGCCCTCAGGGGTGGGAACTGCTTAGACATCCCAGAACCAAACAGCAGCGTGAAATGACCCAGCCCATTCCTCACACTAGGCAGTTGTGGAGTTGGAGGTGAATGGGTGTCCGACTCCTACCGCATAATCCCGTCCAGAAACTCAGACCAGTCCAGTTCTGACAAACTTGGCTCTTCTTTCCTCTTGGCGCTGGCATTCCTTTGAGTTTGAGGTATTTTCATAGTCCATTAGAGCAGTTGGTTGTCTTCATAATCGACCAGGAGCCAATAGAGACTTGACTAGGATTAAGGACCAAGGTTCTTAAAAGAAATCCATTTCACAATGCACTACATTCTACTTTGGAGAGGTGACTTACACTCCCCAGTTTATGTGTTCCTGTAATTTTGTATTGCTGTCTCATGAATAGTTAGTCCCCTTTCTCACATTACTATGTGGCTCTGCCGTTTGCACAGATATTTCACACATGTGGAATTTAACCTTTATAATAAGCAAGAGAACTCCCATAAACTGAATTCAGCCCATAGCTAATATTTGAAAGAGTCAAATTAGAGCCCTGGTTCATGAGTCCACTTTGCTTTTCCTTATACCACCTAACTTTTCCCTATCTAATGTTATTAGAATGATTGCTAGCATTTATGTGAGTGGGTAGGGCATTAAATGTTTTATGTGCATTATTCCTTTAATCTTAACTGTTACTCTTTTTTTTAACCTCAAGTTTATTAAGTTATAATTTATACAAAGTAAAATTTACCCTTTTTAGTTCTGTGAGTTTTAAAAAACATAGGCAGTTATGTAACTACCACAATAATCAAAGAATATTTGCCTCATTCCAAAAGTTTCCTCCTGCCTCTTTGTGGCCATCCCCTCCCCCCACGCCCAGCCCCTGGCAACCATTAACAACTACTGTTTTATCTACATTTTTAATTGTGAGAAAAAAGCAGAGAAGAGTAATTTGCCCCAAATCACACAGCTGGCAAATCAGAGAGCCAAGATTGAACTCTAGGCAGTTTGGTCCACAATCACTGCTTTAACTACCATCATTACTGCATTTGCATAAGATTTGGATTTGGAATCAAATGATCTGGCTTCATTCATTCAACAAATACAGTCAATTCTAGTGAAGTTGCTGGAATACTTAATCAGCAAATACTGACCCATTGCTCCTAAGGGAAATGCAGAGTTAGGTTCCTGTGAGCCTCTGGTCACAACATTTTTGTCAACTGACCAATTTATAGTTTTATGTATGTTTTAGTTTAAGAACACCTTATTTAATATATATTGATTCATTAACATTTAACTCACAGCCAACAGCACTATAATTATGCCTGAGGGGAGCTTATCTAACACATGTATTTTCTCTGTAAGGCACATCACAGTCTTCTTGTGCTTAGAAACACTACACAGCATTTTAGCACTATAATTCAGGGCCATTTTAAATAGCCATGTCACCAACAGAAGTCACAAAAATGTGAGAAGTGGCACTAATAGACTGAAAAGAAACACTTGTTTAATTTGACAGCTGTAATAAGAAGGCAGAACATCACCTCGTTTGACCTCAGCTAGGAAAATATGCATTGGATGGCTTCTATCTTTTGCTGTTCTGTGCTTGTCCATAAATGACTCTGAAAGCAGCGCTAGTACTGATTACAAGTAAATTGAATGCATAGGAAATTCACAAATATGAGGTCTATGAATAATGGGGATTCACTGTTTTTATTTTAGTATCCTTAGCACTGAAATTACCATGTTGATCAAGACAGCCCCTTGTTCATTAGGTGCTTGCAGGCTACTACAGGATACAATTTACCAATTTTAACACATAAAATAAATACTGCTAAAGAAAAAACTACAGGGTATTGAAAAAAGGGTCTCCTCCTCATCTAGTCTAGGTGTTGTCCAACTGAAATATAAGGTAAGCCACACGTAATTTTGAGTTTTGTTGTAGCCACATTAAAAATGTTAAAAAAGAGATAAAAATAAATTTCAATAATATATTTTATTTAACCCAATATATCCAAAATATCTCATATATAACCAATATAAAATTATTAATAAGATAATTTTATAATTTTTTAAACTGAGCCTTCAATCTCCTGTGTAGAGCACATCTCAATTCAGACTATTCATATTTTAAGTGCTCAGTAGGTATTTATGACTGGTGGCTATCACATTGGACATCACAGGTCTAAAAGATTTCAAGACTGCTTCTTTAGGAGTGAATATATCAATCTGACATGAGAAAAATGAGTAGAAGTTGGCAATGAGGAGGGTTTTGGAAAGAGCATTTTAGGCAAAGGGATTGGGGGTATAAAGACTTAATAGATGAGAAAATTGTGGTATCATGGTTAATATCTTAATGGTGAAAAGCTGTAAGCTATTCCTCTAAAATCAGGAACAAGACAAGGATACCCACTCTCACCACCTTTATTCAACATAGTATTGGAAGTCCTAACCAGAGAAATTAGGTAAGAAAAGTAATAAATGGCATCCAAATTGGAAAAGAAGCAAAATTATCTCTATTTGCAGATGATATTATATTGCATATAGGAAACCCTAAGGTCTCTACCAAAAAACTGTTAGAATAAATGAAATCAGTAAAGTTGGACACAAAATTAATATAGAAAAATAGTTGTGTTTCTGTACACTAGCAATGAACTATCAGAGAAATTAAGAAAATGATCCATTTCTAATTGCATCACAATAATAAAATATTTATCAATAAATTTAACCAAAGTGGTGAAAGACCTGTATACTGATAACTATAAGATGTTGATGAAAGAAATTGAGAAAAACACAAATAAATGGAAATATTTCTGTGTTCATGGATTAGAAGAATGAGTATTATTAAAATGCCATACTACCCAAAGCAATGTACAAATTCAATGCAAATCCTATCAAAATTCCAATGGCATTTTTCACATAAAGAGAAACTCCTTCAATTTGCATGGAATCATAAAAGACCCCAAGTAGCTAAAGTAATCTTGACAAGAACAAAGCTGGAGGCATCACACTGTTTGACTTCAAACTATATTGCAAAGCTATAGTAATCAAAACTCTATGGTATGGGAATAAAAACAGATACATAGATCAATGGACTAGAGAAGGTGCCAGCATAAACCCATGTCTATATGGCCAATTAATTATAACAAAGGCATGAATATACAATGGGTAAAGGATAATCTTTTCAACAATTGGTATTGGAAAAACTGGGTAGCCACATGCAAAAAAATGAAACTGAACCCCTATCTTACACCACACAGAACATTAACTCAAAATGGGTTAGAGATTTGAACATAAGACCCCAAACTGTTTCTATTTGCAACACACAGATGGACCTCGAGGGCATTATTCTAAGTGATGTAAGCCAAATGGAGAAAGACAAATACTGCATTTACATTCTATTATGAGTGGAATCAAAAACTCATAGAAACAGAGTAGACTATTTTTGCCAGGGGATGGGGGGGGTGGGGAAATAGGGAGAAGTTGGTAAAAGGGTACAAACTTTCACCTATAAGATAAATAAGGTCTAAGGATCTAATGTACAACATGGTAATTAGAGTTGATAACACTATTGTATGAGTAGAACTTAAATGTTCTCACCAAAAGAAAAAAAAAAACCCCAAAAACCTAAGTATGAAAAATGATGGATATGTTAATTAATTAGAGGAAGGAATCATTTCAGAATGATGTATATGTATATCATCTTATCATGATGTACAATTCAATTTTCTTACAATTTATTTGTCAATTATACCTCAATAAAGTTGAAAAAAAGGAGATAAACTAATGTTCTATATTGGTTACATGTTGAAATGATATTTTGGATATGTTAGATTAAATATATGTCATCAATTTCAAAAGAATTAGATGGGGGCAAATAGGAAAAATTACAAAGAGATTTAATTTAACCGTATCAATAATTACAATAAATATAAATGGATTAAACATTCCAATTAAAAGGCAGAGATTATCAGACTGGAGAATCTCATACCCAGCTATATGCCATCTACCAGATACACTTTAAAAATAAAGATACATATAGGTTGAAAATAAAGGGATTTAAAAAAGATGCCAGTCAAACAGTAAGCATTAAAAAGTTGGAGTGGCTTTACTGATATCAAATAATGTAGACCTCAAGACAAGAGTATTACCAAAGGAAAAGAAACATTGCATAATAATAAAAGGATCAAATCATTAGGAAAATCTAATTTAAGTGTGTATATTAGTCATATACATGAAGCAAAAACTGGCAGAACTAAATACATAGCCTAGTTTACAATCATAGTTGGGTATTTTAAAATACTTCTCTCGGCAATATGTGAAACAATAGACACAGCATCATTAAGAATGTGGTGTAACTGAACATCATAATCCATCTTGATCTAATGGACATTTTTAGAGTGCTGAACCTCAAACTGGTAGAATACATTAAACTCAAGTACACATTGATCATCATCCAAAATATGCTTGATCAATTTTCCAAAACCATTGGCTGACCTTAGTGGAATTAAATTGGAAATCAATAAGATATATTTAAAAACTGAAAATGTTTAGAAATTAAGATATTTGCATGTACCTGTAGATTAAAGTAGAAAAAACAAGGAAAATGAGAAAAATATTTTAAATTGAATAACAAAAATACAATATATTAAAATTTGTGGGCCATAGTTAAACTACCTTTAGAGAAAAAAGTGATAGCTTTAAGTGTTTATTTTAGAAAAGGAGAAAAATTTTAAATCAATGGCATAGATTTCCACCTTATGCTAGTGAAAGAAAGGCAAAGTAAATACATAGCAGAGGTCTGCAAACTTCTCCAGTTAAAGGCCAGACGATAAATACTTCGTGCTTTGCAGGCCATACACTGTCTATCGGAGCTACTCAACTTAAAGCATAAACAAAATATAAATGCATGAGCATGACTTTATTTCAATAAAAGTTTACTTACAAAAACAAAAAGTGGGCTAGATTTGTCCTGTGAGATGTAGTTTGCAAACCCATGATCTAGAGTAAGTAGAAGGAAGGAAAACAAAAATATAAGCATGAGATCCATGAGGTATTTAAAAAATAGAGGAAATAGCCAATGCTGAATGTTTGTTATTGAAAACAGTTAGAGGGGGGAAAGATGGCGGAGGAGTAGGGGACCCTATTTCAACTGGTCCCCGGAATTGAGCTGGATATCTACCAGACCACTCTGAGCACCCACGAAACCAGCCTGAGATGTAAGAAGATCTGGATCTCTACAAACAGAATATCGCAGGCAGTTGGTTTTGAGGTATGAAGCGGAGAGCCATGATTCTGTGGGCAGATATCGGAGGAAAAACGGAGGCAGGAGGGTGCCTGGACATGGGGATCCTACACTGCCGGTGAGTGACAGCCTCGCGCGCTGTGGACGGGGCACAGACTCGCAGACTGGTAGCGTCGGGAAAGAACTTTAGGGCAGCTCCCCGGGTGGAAAACCAGATGGCGGGGTCGCGCGCACGCGAACTGCAGGCCCCCCCCGGACAGAAACCGGAGCAACAGTCGCGCGCACGCGAACTGCAGCCTCTGAGACGGAAACCCGGTGCGCTGGGGTCGCGCTGGTGAACTGCAGCCCCCGGGGGTGGAAACCCCAAGCGGCGGAGTCGCACGCGCACGAATTGGGAGCAGCTGGTGGTTTTAGAAGCACAAAGGGCAGAGACGTGCCCTGACCTGGAGGCAGGACTGGGAGCGCTGCGGAGGGGCGCACAACCCAGGCCACTGCAGTTTATAGCAGCATGCACAGAAACGGAGATGGTGTGGCCTAGAGAGCTCACTGAAGAACAGACTGCAGTCTCTCTGCTCTGAGGCAGAGGGTTGGAAACGGTCTCTTCTGCTCTGACTCGTGGAAGAGACACGGAAAGCCGCCAGCAAAAGCCGCCAGAGAACAAAAGCCCCAAAGACTGATTCCTGCTGAGCCCATCCCCCGCCACAGGGGCGCAGGGCAACTCCGCCCAAACAGGGTTGCCTGAGTAACAGAGCGGCAGGCCCCTCCCCGAGAAGACAGGCTGGGAAAACAAGAGGCCAGCAACACTAAGGTCCCAAGAAAACGTGCATCTTGTTTGGGTTCTGGTCAATAATTTGGACTCTATACATTGCCTCAAACACCCATGAACAAAATAACTAGGAGGAGGAACCCCCAAAATAGAAAAGACTCAGAGGTTATGACTTATGCTGCAGATTTACAAATGGATGCAAATATAACCAAGATGTCAGAGATGGAATTCAGGCTAGCAATTGTGAAGACAATGGCTAGAATGGAGAAATCAGTTAATGGCAACATAGAGTCTCTAAGGGCAGAAATAAAAGGTGAATTGGCAGAACTTAAAAATGCTATCAATGGGGGCGCCTGGGTGGCTCAGTCGTTAAGCGTCTGCCTTCGGCTCAGGTCATGGTCCCAGGGTCCTGGGATCGAGCCCCGCATCGGGCTCCCTGCTCCGCAGGAAGCCTGCTTCTCCCTCTCCCACTCCCCCTGCTTGTGTTCCCTCTCTCGCTGTGTCTCTCTCTGTCAAATAAATAAAATCTTAAAAAGAAAAATGCTATCAATGAGATCCAATCCAATCTAGATAATCTAACAGATAGGGTAACTGAGACAGAAGAGAGAATAAGCGATCTGGAAGACAGTATAATAGATAAAAAGGGAAAAGAGGAGGCCAGGGAAAAACAACTCAGAATCCATGAAAATAGAATCAGAGAAATAAGTGACACCATGAGGCATTCCAATGTCAGAATAATTGGAATCCCAGAGGGAGTGGAGAGAGAGAGAGGACTAGAAGATGTATTTGAGCATATCGTAGCTGAGAACTTCCATAATCTGGGGAATGAAACAAACATTCGAGTCCTAGAGGCAGAGAGGACCCCTCTTAATATCAAGGAAAACAGACCAACACCCCGGCATGTAATAGTGAAACTTGCAAATCTTAGAACCAAGGAAACCATCTTAAGGGCAGTTAGGGGGAAGAGATTCCTTACGTACAGAGGGAGGAACATCAGAATAACGTCAGACCTATCCACAGAGACCTGGCAAGCCAGAAAGGCCTGGCAAGACATATTCAGGGTACTAAATGAGAAGAACATGCAGCCAAGAATACTTTATCTGGCAAGGCTGTCATTTAGAATGGATGGAGAGATGCAGAGCTTCCACGACTGGCAGAAGTTGAAAGAATATGTGACCACTAAGCCTGCCCTGCAAGAAATATTAAGGGGGGTTCTATAAAAGGAGGAAGATCCCAAGAGTGATCTACAACAGAAATTTACAGGGACAGTCTATAAAAACAACGTCTTCACAGGCAACATGATGACAATTAATTCATATCTTTCAATAATCACTCTCAACGTGAATGGCCTAAATGCTCCCATAAAATGGCACAGGGTTGCAGATTGGATAAAAAGACAGGACCCATCCATATGCTGTATACAAGAGACTCATTTTGAACGTAAAGATACATCCAGACTGAAAGTGAAGGGATGGAGATCTATCTTCCATGCCAGTGAACCTCAAAAGAAAGCTGGGGTAGCAATTCTTATATCAGACAAATTAAATTTTAAACTAAAGTATGTAATAAGAGACACAGAAGGACACTATATCATTCTTAAAGGGTCTATCCAACAAGAAGATCTAACAATTGTAAATATCTATGCCCCCAACATGGGAGCAGCCATCTTCATAAGCCAACTGTTAACCAAAACAAAGAGTCATATTGATAACAATACGTTAATTGTAGGAGACCTCAATACTCCACTCTCAGCAATGGACAGATCATCTAAGCAGAAAATCAACAAGGAAACAAGAGCTTTGAATGATACATTGGACCAGATGGACCTCATAGATATTTACAGAGCATTCCACCCTAAAACAACAGAATACTCATTCTTCTCGAGTGCACATGGAACTTTCTCCAGAATAGACCATATACTGGGTCACAAATCAGGTCTCAACCGATACCAAAAGATTGAGATTATTCCCTGCATATTCTCAGACCACAATGCTCTAAAACTGGAACTCAATCACAAAAAAAAAAATTGGCAGAAATTCAAACACTTGGAAGCTAAAGACCACTCTGCTCAAGAATGTTTGGGTCAACCAAGAAATCAAAGAAGAACTTAAACAATTCATGGAAATCAATGAGAATGAAAACACATCGGTCCAAAACCTATGGGATACTGCAAAGGCAGTCCTAAGGGGGAAATACATAGCCATCCAAGCCTCACTCAAAAAAATAGAAAAATCCCGAATTCACCAACTAACTCTACACCTTAAAGAACTAGAGAAAAAGTAACAAACGATGCCTAAGCCATGCATTCGAAGAGAAATAATTAAAATTAGAGCAGAAATCAATGAATTAGAAACCAGAAACACAGTAGATCAGATCAATGAAACTAGAAGTTGGTTCTTTGAAAGAATTAATAAGATCGATAAACAACTGTCCAGACTTATCCAAAGGAAAGAGAAAGGACCCAAAGTAATAAAATTATGAATGAAAGGGGTGAGATCACGACTAACACCAAGGAAATAGAAACAATTAGAAATTTTTATCAACAACTATGTGCCAATAAACTGAGCAATCTGGATGAAATGGAGGCCTTCTTGGAAACCTATAAGCTGCCAAGACTGAAACAGGAAGAAATTGACAACCTGAATAGGCCAATAACCAGTAATGAGATTGAAGCAGTGATCAAAAACCTCCCAAAAAACAAGAGTCTAGGGCCTGATGGATTCCCTGGGGAATTCTACCAAACATTCAAAGAAGAAATAATACCTATTCTACTGAAGCTGTTTCAAAAAATAGAAACAGAAGGAAAACTTCCAAACTCATTCTATGAGGCCAGCATTACCTTAATCCCCAAACCAGGCAAAGACCCCATCAAAAAGGAGAATTTCAGACCGATATCCCTGATGAATATGGATTCCAAAATCCTCAACAAAATCCTAGCTAATAGGATCCAACAATACATTAAAAGGATCATCCACCAGACCAAGTGGGATTTATCCCCGGGATGCAAGGGTGGTTCAACATTTGCAAATCGACCAATGTGATAGAACACATTAATAAGAGGAGGTAGAAGAACCATATGGTCCTCTCAATTGATGCAGAAAAAGCATTTGACAAAATACAACATCCTTTCCTGATTAAAACTCTCCAGAGTATAGGGATAGAGGGAACATTCCTCAAGCTCATAAAATCCATCTATGAAAAACCCACAGCAAATATCATCCTCAATGGGAAAAAGCTGAGAGCCTTTCCCTTAAGATCAGGAACACGTCAAGGGTGTCCACTCTCACCACTGTTGTTCAACATAGTACTAGAAGTCCTAGCAACAGCAATCAGACAACAAAAAGAAATAAAAGGTATTCAAATTGGCAAAGAAGAAGTCAAACTCTCTCTTTTCGCAGACGACATGATACTTTATGTGGAAAACCCAAAAGACTCCACCCCCAAATTACTAGAACTCATCCAGCAATTCAGTAATGTGGCAGGATACAAAATCAATGAACAGAAATCAGTTGCTTTCTTATACACTAACAACGCAACTGTAGAAAGAGAAATTAGAGAAACGATTCCATTTACAATAGCACCAAAACCCATAAGATACCTCGGAATAAACCTAACCAAAGAGGTAAAGGATCTATACTCTAGGAACTACAAAACACTCATGAAAGAAATTGAATAAGACACAAAAAGATGGGAAAATATTCCATGCTCATGGATCGGAAGAATAAACATTGTTAAAATGTCTATGCTACCCAGAGCAATCTATACCTTCAATGCCATCCCGATCAAAATTCCAATGACATTTTTCAAAGTGCTGGAACAAACAATCCTAAAATTTGTATGGAATCAGAAAAGACCCAGAATCGCCAAGGAGATGTTGAAAAAGAAAAACAACGCTGGGGGCATCACGTTGCCCGATTTGAAGCTATATTACAAATCAGTGATCACCAAGACAGCATGGTACTGGCACAAAAACAGATATATAGACCAATGGAACAGAATAGAGAACCCAGATATGGACCCTCAACTCTATGGTCAAATAATCTTTGACAAAGCAGGAAAAAACATGCAATGGAAAAAAGACAGTCTCTTCAATAAATGGTGCTGGGAAAATTGGACAGCCACATGCAGAAGAATGAAACGCGACCATTCTCTAACACCATTCACAAAGATAAACTCAAAGTGGATGAAAGACCTCAATGTGAGACAGGAATCCATGAAAATCCTAGAGCAGAACATAGGCAGTAACCTCTTTGACATTGGCCACAGCAACTTCTTTCAAGATACATCTACAAAAGCTAGTGAAACAAAAGCAAAAATGAACTTTTGGGACTTCATCAAGATAAAAAGCTTCTGCACAGCAAAGGAAGCAGTCAACAAAACAAAGAGGCAACCCACAGAATGGGAGAAGATATTTGCAAATGACACTACAGATAAAGGGCTGGTATCCAAAATCTATAAAGAACTTCTCAAACTCAACACCCAAAAAACAAATAATCAAGTCAAGAAGTGGGCAGAAGAGATGAACAGACACTTCTCTGAAGAAGACATACAAATGGCTAACAGATACATGAAAAAATGTTCATCATCATTAGCCATCAGGGAAATTCAAATCAAAACCACACTGAGATACCACCTTATACCAGTTAGAATGGCAAAAATGGACAGGGAAAGAAACAACAAATGTTGGAGAGGTTGTGGAGAAAAGGAAACCCTCTTACACTGTTGGTGGGAATGCAAGTTGGTACAGCCACTTTGGAAAACAGTGTGAAGGTTGCTCAAATTTTAAAAATAGAGCTACCCTATGACCCAGCAATTGCACTACTGCGTATTTACCCCAAAGACACAGATGTAGTGAAAAGAAGGGCCATATGCACCCCAATGTTCATAGCAGCAATGTCCGCAATAGCCAAACTGTGGAAAGAGCGAGATGCCCTTCAACAGATGAATGGATAAAGAAGATGTGGTTCATATATACAATGGAATATTATTCAGCCATCAGAAAAGATGAATATCTAACTTTTACATCAACATGGATGGGACTGGAGGAGATTATGCTAAGTGAAATAAGTCAAGCAGAGAAAGTCAATTATCATATGGTTTCACTTATTTGTGGAACATAAGGAATAACATGGAGGACATTAGGGGAAGGAAGGGAAAAATGGGTGGGGGGAATTGGAGGGAGAGATGAACCATGAGAGACTATGGACCTGAGAAACAAACAGGGTTTTAGAGGGGAGGGGGGAGGGGGGATTGGTTAGCCCGGTGATGGGTATTAACGAGGGCACGTACTGCATGGAGCACTGGGTGTTATACGAAAACAATGGATCGTGGATCACTACATCAAAAACTAATGATGTATTGTATGGTGACTAACATAACATAATAAAATTAAAAACTACAAAAAAAAAAGAAAAGAAAACATTAGTTAAATTGATAAAATCCTAGCTAGGCTGGTAAATTAAAAAAAAAAAAAGAGGAAAGAATATGCCCATGACCAACATCAGGAATGATAGAAGGAATACCACCATAGATCGTACACATAATAAAAAGATAGTAGTATTATAACCAACTTATGGCAATATTTTTAACAACTTAGATGAAATGGGTGAATCCTTGAAAAATGCAATATATATCTAAATGGACACAAGGTAAAATGGAAGATCAAAATAGCCCTATTTTAAATTTTTTTAAATTAAACTCATTATCATAAACCTTTCCATAAGGAAATATCCAGATGTCTTCTACTGAGTTCTGTCAAAATTTTCAGGAAGAAATAATGCCAAGTTCACATAAACTCTTCTAGAAAATGAGAAGTGAACATTCCCCAACTCATTTTTTGAGGCCAGCATAAATCTGTTTCCAACTCCTGACAATTACAAGAAAATTACAATCCAATATTCTTCATGAAGATAGATGCTGGAATCCTTAACAAAATATTAGCAGGTTGAATCCACCATATGTAAAGAAGGGTAATACATCATGATGAAGAAGTCAAGAGGGACTCACCTCAGGAATGCAAGGGTTTGTTCAATATTTAAATATTTACCAATGTAGTAGTAAATGGATCTTTATGACCTTGAATTAGGCACTGGTTTCTTAGATTTGACACCAGAAGTACAAGGATTAAAAAGATGAATTGGACTTCATCAAAGTTAAAAAATATTTGCACTTCAAAGAACACCATTGAGAAAGTGAAAAGAAAACCCATGAAATGGGAGAAAATATTTGCAAATTATATGTCTGATAACAGATTTGTATCCAGAATATAATAAAGAACTCTTCAACTTAATAAACAGATGAATGACCCAATTTTTTAAATTGGCAAAGGATTTGAATAGACATTTATCCAAAGAAGATACAGAAATGGCAGTTAAGCACATAAAAAGATTATCAACATCATTAGTTACCAGCAAAATGCACTATACACCCACATGATGGCTGAAATGAAAAACACAGACAATAATAACTGTTGATAGGATGTGGATAAATTAGAACCTTCATACATTGCTAGTGAGACTGTAAAATAGTGTTGCCACGTTGGAAAACAGCTTGGCAGTTTCTCAAAATGTTAAAAACAGAGTCAGCATTTGACTGAGCAATTCCACACCTAGTCATATAATATTCCATTATATCCTATATAATGGAAAATATTCCACAATAAAAAGGAATGAAGTACTTATTAATAGTACAATGTGGATGAGCCTTGAAAAACTATGCTACATGAAAAAAGTCAGCCACAAAAGGCTGCATATTGAATAATCCCATTTATATGAAGTGTCTAAGCAAGTCCATAGAAACAGACAGTAGATATTGGTTGCCAGGACCTGGATGGAGAGGAGAATAAATTACTGCCAGTGGGTACATTTTGGGGTGATGAAGATGTACCAAAATTAGTGTGATGGTTGCATAACTGAATATACTAAAAAAATCACTGAATTGTACACTTTACAAGGGGAATTTTATGATATATGAATTATGCCTCAAAGCTGTTATTTTAAAAAGTAAGCATCAGTATTCATCAACTCAGCATAAATAATTTTGACATGCCATAGTAAAGGCTCTTTCACAAACCTATTCCTTTATATCCTTATATGAAAAGTTCCATTTGTTATCATAACTTTCCTAAATATTAATTAAAAAGAAAAAAAATCAATGTAATTCACCACATTAACAGAAAAGTGTTGAAAAACTATATGATCATCTCAATAGATACAGAAATAGCATCTGAGACAAAATTCTATACCCATTCCTGAGAAATTTCAGCAAACTAGGAATACAAAGGAACTTCTTTAACACAATAAAAGACATCCGTGAAAAAAACCAACAACTAACATAATACTCAGCAGTGAAATACTGAATATGTTCCCTCTATATTTCTTTTCTATTGTGGCCATAACAAAATTAACACAAATTAAGTGCCCTAAAATAACATCCACTTAAAAATTCAGTTCTCTACATCAGCAGTCCATGCACAGTGTGGCTCTGTTTTCTGCCCTGGATTTTAGCAGGCCAAATTGAAAGTATCAGTAGGGCTGTGTTTTTTTTCTGGAGGCCCTCAGGATGAATCCACTTCCAAGATCATTCAGGTGATTGGCAGAATTCAGTTCCACACAGTTGTAGTACTGGGATTCCTGTTTTCTTGCTGGCTGTCACTTGGAGATTGTTCTCAGCTTGTAGAAGCCACTTGTCTCATGGCCCCCTTCTTCCATCTTCAAAATCAGCAGTGGCAAGTCAAATTCTTCTAGTGCTTTGAATCTCTCTGATTTTCCTTTGCTACTTCTTCTTCAGCATCTCTCTGACTTTTCTGCCTTTCTCTTCTACTTTTAAGGGCTCATGTAATTACATTGGGCCTAATAGGATAACCTTCCCAGTTTAAGGTTAGCTGATAAGTAACCTCAATTCCATCTTCAGAGTCTCTACACAGCAGTACCTAGATTAGTATTTGATTGAATAATGGGAGAATGGGAATTTGGGGGGACATTTTAGAATTCTGTCTACTATATCCTTTAAGAACAGGAACAAGGGAAGGATGTTCACTGTAACCACTTCTATTCAATGTTGTATTAGAGATCCTACCCAGTGCAACAAGGTAAGAAAAAGAAATAAAAGATATACAGATCAGAAGTTACTTTATTCATAATGTCATGATCAACTCTGTTGAAAATCCCAAGGAATCCATTAAACGGACTAGAATTAACAAGTGTGTTTACTAGAATTAATAAGTGAGGATATAAGGCCAATACGAAAGTTACTTATATTTCTATGTTAGCAACAAACAATCGAAAATTAAATATTTTAAAAGAGGGAAACTTTATAATCCTAAAAATTTAAGTACTTACAAATAAAATATGCATAAGGCCTATATACTGAAAACTACAAAGTATTCAAAGTATTCTGAGGATAAACTAAAGAATACCTAAATAATTGGAGAAATATACCATGTTCATGGATCACGAGGCATAATATTATTACAATGTCAGTGCTTCCTAAATTGATCCATAGATTAAATACAATCCTAATAAAAATCCCAGTAGATTTTTGTATAGAAAGTGACAAGATTATTCTAATATTTACTTGGAGATTCTAAGGACCTATAATAACAAAAATAATTTATAAAAATAAGAAAAGGTTGAAGAAATTCAAGGTTTATTATTAAACTATAGTAATCAAAAAAAAAAAAAACCTCAAATAGCAAAAGACAGCCATTTTTTAAAATGGGCAAGAGACTTGAATAGACATTTCTCCAAGGACAATATAGAAATATCCAAAAAGCACATGAAAAGATGCTCAACTTAATTAGTCAGTAGGGAAATGAAAATCAAAACCACAATGAGATACTACTTCACACCCATTAGAATGGCCATAACTTAAAAAAGAAACAAGTATTGATGAGAATGTGGAGAAATTAGAACACAGTACATGCTGGTGAGAATGTAAAATGGTGCAGCCACTGTGCAAAGTGGTTTAGTGGTTTCTCAAAAAGTTAAATACAGAATTATCATACAAACCAGCAGTTCCACTTCTAGGTATAAACTCAAAAGAATTGAATGCAGATATTCAAATATTTGTACACAAATTTCATAGCAGCACTATTCAGAATAGGCAAAAGGTAGAAACAACCCAAAAGTCTTAACACATGAATGGATAAACAAATGTGGTACATACATACATTGAAGTGTTACCCAGCCATGAAAAGGAATAAAGTACTGGTACATGCTACAATGTGAGTGAATCTCAAAATTATGCTATGGGAAAGAAGCCAGACACATATTCTGTAATTACATTTATATGAAATATCCAGATTAAGTAAAACCATAGAGATAGAAATCAGAATAATGTTTGCCAGGGCTGGAAAGAAGAATGAATGGGGGAAGAACTGCTTAATGGGTACAGGGTTGTCTTTTGGGGTGATGAAAATGTCATAAATTAATAGAGGCAGTTGTTGCATACATTGTGAAATGTACTAAATACCACAGATTTGTACACTTTAAAATGATAGATTTTGTTACATGAATTTTACATCAGCGAAAAAAAAATGAAACTCGGTATCTACCTCATATGCTACATAAAAATTAATTGAAAATAGATTGTGGACATAAACATAAAATGCAATTTATAGAGGAAAATATAGGAAAATACCTGTGTACCCTGGGAGTAGGCAAAGAATTTTTAGAAGATACAGAAAGCAATAGCCATAAAAGAAAAAAATCATATGTTAAACTTCATCAAATATAAAATTTCTTATCAAAATGAATAGTCTAGTTACAGAGTGGAAGAAAATAAGAAAATAAAAGGTAGCTAAGATACTTTCACAGGTGAATGGATAAACCAACTGTGGTATTTTCATATAATGGAATATTACTTAATGGCAAAACCCCCCACAAAACTATCAACCATTTAAAAGACATGGATAAGCCTTGCATGCATATTGCTAAGTGAAAGAATCCAGTCTGAAAATGATTCTAATTACATGACCTTCTGGAATAGGCAAAACTATACAACCAGCAAAAGATCAGTTGTTGCCAGAGCTTTTGGGGAAGGAAGGAGAGTTCAATAGTTGAAGACAGGCAATATTTTTAGGGCTGTGAAACTATTCTGTATGATACTGTAATGGTGGATACATGACATTATGCATTTGTTAAAACCCATACAGCTTCACAGCACTAGAATGAAACATAATGTATGCATTAAAAGAAATCATTTAGAAGGTTGGGGGGATCCAGGAAGGAATGCAGATGTGACAAGAGAATGTAACTATTACAATGTATAAAACCACCTCCTTGCTCTGTTAGCAAGGAAATAAATATCACAAGTCCATAGGGATATAGGTAAATGATTGAATAGGGAAGTGAGTGAAGAAAAAGAGAGAAATATCCCTTACAGAAGAATTCTAAATGATTTATGTAGATGCTCTGCTCTAAGAGCTTAACTCTCCACTCTGCATAAATGATTACCTTCCAAAGAGTACAGTGTGTAAAGGGGGAAAAAAAGAGTGACTATACAGGGGAGAAATCTGACAATACTATCTCAGCCAGGTGATCAAGGTCAATATCAGCAATGATAAACCATATTAATAATATGTACCTTGATATGGTATGAAGAAAACAGCACTTTACCGCTGTGGTCTTCATCTCCAAACCCATATATCTAGTCTAATCATGAGAAAACATCAGACAAATTCCATTAGAGGGACATCCTACAAAATACTTGACCAGTACACCTCAAAACTGTAAAGATCATAAAAATAAAGGAAATCTAAGAAACTCACAGCACTCACAGCCAAGAGGAGCCCAGGGAGACATGACAAGTAAATGCAGTGTAGTATCCTGGATAGGATTCTGGAACAGCAATATGTTAGGTAAAAACAAAAAGAAAAACAAAACAAAACAAAAACCTAAGGAAATCTTAGTAAACTATGGATTTTAGTTATTGATAATATAACAATACCAGTCTACTTACTGTAACAAATGTACAATACTAATGTAAGATGTTAGTAATAGGGGAAACTGGGTGAAGGAGTATATGGAAACTCTCTGTACCATATTCTCAGTTTTTCTGTAAATCAAAAACTTTTCTAAAAAAGAAAGTCTATTAAAAGTATATGGCAAATGACAAAGGAATCCTACTTAATAAATACAAACAATAAAAAGTGGGCAAATGACTTGAATAGCTACTTCACAAAAGAAAATATATGAGTGCACGGTAAGTGCATGAATACTTATCACTAGTTATCAGGGAAATGCAAAAGTAAAACTACAATGAAAAACCACTACTGACACACTAGAATAACTAAAATTTAAAACACTTAAAAGACCAAATGTTGGTCAGGGTGTGTGACTCCCATATATTACTTGTGGGATTATAAAATGGTACAACCACTTTGGGAAATGTCTGACAGTTTCTCATAATAGAGAACAATTCCAAGTTTATATATTTATCCCTCAGAATGAAATCATATGTCTACAAAAAGGCTCGTACAGAAAATGTATAGCACCTTCATTCATAATAGCTAAAAAGTGGAAATAATCCAAAAGTCCATCATTGTTTATTGGATAAACAAACTGTTGTATTCATAAAATTGAATACTTCTAAGTAATAACATAGAACAAACTATTGATAACCACAACAATATGGATGAGTGAAAGAAGCCAGAACATTCTGCTGAATGGAAGAAGCCAGACACAGAATATTCATACTGTAATGTATTTTATATGATGTTCCAGAATAGGCAAAACCAATCTATGGTGAAAAAAATCAGAAAAATTACTTAGTCTGGGAGAGGAGTGGTATATAGCCTAGGAAGGGGCATAAGAGCACTTTTCTGGGTGATGAAAGTGTTCTATATCTAGACAAATGTGGATTACCTGGGTATATGCATTTATCAAAAGTCATCATGTTGTGAAAACATGTGTATTTCAATATGTAAATTTACCTAAATAAAAAACTCTTAAGGAACAACTGGATTTTGAGTTGGTAATTTTAATAAATTGAACAATTATTTTTAAAACTCTTGAATAGTTTTTGTGCTTAAAAAACTATCAACAAAGGCATTATAAAGAAATTCAAGATTAGGTAATTTTGTCAAGGGATTTTTGCCAAGAAAGGAAGAGAGAAATATAATAGAGCCAAATGTGGAGTCAAGGCAAAGTTTTTTATTTTACCTATTTATATTTAAACTTTTTATTTTGAATGAATTTTAAACTTATAGAAGTGTTATGAAGATAGAATAAAGAGTTTCCATACACCCTTAACCTAATGTTTATATTTTATATAATCATTGTACATATATCTAAGAAATTCATATTAGTACAGTATTGTTACAAAAGTAGAAATTTTCTTGATTTTCTTTTTGTTCCAAGATCCAATTTTGGATACCATACCATTCTATTTTATTAGTCTCCTCCAATATGAGACAGTTTCTCAGTGTTTTCTTTTTTTTTTTTAAAGATTTTATTTATTTATTTGAGAGAGAGAGACACACAGCGAGAGAGAGAACACAAGCAGGGGGAGTGGGAGAGGAAGAAGCAGGCTTCCCGCTGAGCAGGGAGCCCGATGCGGGGCTCCATCCCAGGACCCTGGGATCATGACCTGAGCCGAAGGCAGACGCTTAACAACTGAGCCACCCAGGCGCCCCTCTCAGTGTTTTCTTATTTTTCATGACTTAGATAATTTTGAAGAGTACTGCTCAAGGTATTCTGTAGAATGTTCAATATGAGTTTATATAATGTCTTTTGTTCTGTGTTTTCTTAGATCCTGTATTCATCTCTTTGGCATCTGTTGATCACAGGGCCAGACTAACAGCCAGAGTTCTTTGCATCTCCCCTTTGATCTAGCATTCACAGGTACATGAAAATCATACTATAAACCCTCCAACCTATTCTGGTGTGTACTCTCAACTACCGCCTTTATCTAACTCTCACATACCAAGCCAATATTTCCTCCATTTTAAATCACCCAGGGCCAGGTACCAGACCACTCCTATGGCTCAGAGCCAGTTGATGTTATTTGAAGTAGCCAGTCCTAAGCTGTTTTTTCTGTCCTGTCTTGCCTGTTCCATGGAAAATACAATAGTTTTAGGCCATGCTTCCCCCTTGCTCCTACTTCTGCCTTCTGACCAAATGTGGTGCTTCCTTTTGTGGTCCTGCTTGGCATGGCATATCCACTTCTCTTGGGAATTGTAAGTAATAAATTCTTTCAATGGTATTAGCCTCTTCAAGTCATCACTTATTCACCTCCATAAATTAAAATCCCATGGGTACATTTTAATACATTTTGTCATTATTAGACTCGGTTATGAGTTAGAGGGAAGAATACTATAGAAGCAAAGTGTTCTTACCATTTTAGGAGCACATGATACCAGCATGACTTATTATTGGTTATGTTAACCTTGAATATTTGATTAAAGTAATGCTTGTCAGGTTTCTCTGCCATAAAGTTAATATTTTTCTCTTTCTGTATTCTATTCAATAGAAGCAAATCACTAAATCTAGCATGTGAGAAGTGGAATTAAGTTCCACCTCTTGATGGGAGAACTATCAAAGAATTTTTGGACTTATGTTAAAAAGCACCACAATTCTTAATAAACATGTGGGGGTAGATGTTTCAAGGTTATGCACATATTCTGTTTCTCCTTAAAATTTTGCCCTAGAATTATAGCATTAATCTGTGGATCTTGCCTGCAGCGATTATTATTGGTGAATTGGAGAATTATTGGTATTTTAATGGTGAATTTCTATTTCCCTCATCTTTCTTCATTTATTATTTGAAATTCTTCTCTAAAGATTTGTCCCTTCTTGGGTGCCTGGGTGGCTCTGTCATTAAGCATCTGCCTTCGGCTCAGGTCATGATCCCAGGGTCCTGGGATCGAGTCCCACATTGGGCTCCTTGCTCAGCGGGGAGTCCGGTTCTCCTTCTCCCTCTGCTCCTGCTTGTGTCCCCTCTCTCGCTGTGTCTCTCTCTGTCAAATAAATAAAATCTTTAAAAAAAAAAAACAAAAAAAACCCCATTTGTCCCTTCTCTCATTCTGTCTTTGTTTGCTTATTTTATTTACATCAGTATGATCTCATGGATAATTTATTTTACTCACTGGTGTATAATCAACACTATCACTATTTTGTTGTTTAAATTGTTCCAGTGTTGGCCATTGGGAGCCTGTGTCCTTTTGATATGCCCCCATCTCCTCATCCTCTTTTTTTTTTAAAGCACTTCTATACTTCTAGGATTATATGATACACAGGTTCATATTGTATTTTTCCCTGTTTGGCCCTAGAATCAAATGGTATTTATTTCAAGCTCAAGATCCTGTTGCTATAAGGCATGCTTCCTGCTTTTAGGCTCTCTGTAGACAAAACTAGAATATAAGTATATGTATACTAACATGCATGCACACGGCATTGGTGGTCCCCATGACTACTTTCAGGTTCTGTGTTTTGCTAGAAGGACTCACAGGCTTCTGAAGTCATTATTTTCATGATTTTTTACATCAAAAGGATACAAAGCAAAATTAGTAAAAGGAAAAAGCACATCAGATGAAGTCTGGAGGAATAAAATGCAAGTTTCCAAGAGTCTTCTCCCAGTGGAATTTTACAGGATGCACTTGATTCCTCCAGCATTGAATTGTAACTGTGTTTTCAAACTGTTGTCTACTAGGGAATCTTGCTTGAGCCTAGGAATCCAGAGTTTCTATTGGGAGACAGTCACAAAACAAAGAGTGAATGCAGTTTCTGGAGCTCCCCATGCCCAGAAGGAAAGAAAATATTCACTATAAATCACATTCACTATAAATCTATAAAATCACTATAAATCTAAAGAAAATGGTGTAAGGTTTTAAGGCTTCCTTCACTTAGTAATGTAGCTGCATGAATCAATACTTTGTTCCTTTTTATTGCTGAGTAGAACTTCATTTTCAGGATATACCATAGTTTGTTTATTCATCTGTTGAAAGATGTCTTCTAGGTTTTGGTGATTAATATAAAACTCCTATACACATTTGTATACAAGATTTTGTATGAACATAAGTTTTCATTTCTCTTGGGTAAATATCTAGGAATGGGGTTGTTGGGTCATTTGTTTGAAAAGAATGGCCACAATGTTTTACAAAGTGGCTGTATGATTTTGCATGCCCAGTAGCAATGAATGAGACTTGCATTTAGAATTGTAAGATATTTTTATTGTAGCCATTCTATTATGTGTTTAGTAGTACCTCATTATAAATTTAGTTTGCATTTCTTTCCCTAATAACCAGTGGTGTTAAGCATCTTTTCATATACTTATTTGAATGTGAAGTGTCTGCTCATATCCATTACCTACATTTTTATTCAGTTCTTTGTTTACTTATTGTTGAGTTTTAAGAACTCTATATAGGATTCTGGGAAGTTGGAAAGGTAGGAAGCACCAGGAGTCTCTTTCTCTACCTAGACAACAATTGCATTGGCAGACTCTGTGTGATGTAACTATTTTAGAACCCTGGAGTCTATTGAAGGATTGCAACTTCCAGAGGAAGGCTCAGACAGTAAATTTCATTTAAGTTCTGTCAATTTCTGCTTAGTACAGTAGTAGCAAACAATCCCCTCATCCACAGACCCCTGGCAGGCAGTTGTGAACATGTTCCAGGAGCAGCTTGCATGCAACTTGTGGAAGCTGCAGTGGGCAAAAGGGAACCTGTCACCTCCAGCATTATGTATCTGTTCTCTGATACAGGTTGGGGCTACTGATCTCAGAAGTGTGGGCAAAGAGTTGGGCGCCATTGTTATTTTACCTCCTTCATTGTTGCAAACCCTTCTTCCTACAGTTGAAGTGATATCCAGGGGATTTAAAGGGCCAGCACCTTTCCTCTTTATTTTTCTCTTGTTCCTCTTTTTGGAGCCAGACATTAAAAATGAACATTCAAAAGCAATTGTGTATATGGTGGAAATTAGAAAAGTCACCATGTATGCCCAGGGACAGGCTCAGGCTCAGCTAAGACATATGATCTTTAGCATAGATATTGCCTACGTTAAAAAACAAAACAGAAAACAGCAAACTCTGGGGGAAGGGGGGAGAATCTAATTTCCAGAGTTACCACATTTTTAGACTCTAATGCCCAGTTGTCAACAACAGCAACAAAAATCACAAGACATATAAAGAAAGAGGAAAATATGGCTCCTTCAAAGGAAAAAAGAAAGCATCAGAAACTGTCCCTGATGGCAGATCTACTAGACAAAACTTTAAAGCAATTGTCTTAAAGATCCTTAAAGAACTAAAGGAAGATGTGGGGAAAATCAAGAATGATGTATGAAAATAAAAATATCAATAAAGAGATAGAAAATCTAAAAAGAAATCAAAATGGAATTTTAGAGCTGAAAAGTACAATTACTGAAATGAATAATTCACAAGAGGGATTGAAGGGCATATTTGAGCAGGCGGAAGAATCAGTGAACTTGAAGATAGGATGATGGAAATTATCAAGTGTGAGAAACAGAAAGAAAAAAGATTGAAAAGTGAACAGAACCTAAGGGACCTGTGGGTACCAGCAAGTTGACCAACATACATGTTCTGGGAGTCCCAGAAAGAGAAAAGAGAGAGAAAGGAACAGAGAGACTCTTTGAAGAAATAATGGCTGAAACTTCCCAAATTTGAGGAAAGACATGAATATAAACATCTAAGAAGCTCAACTAACTCCAAGTAAGATGAACTCAAAGAGACCACAGTAAGACACATTATAATCAAACTTTTCAAGAGACAGAGACAGAGAATATTGAAAGTAGCCTGAGAGAAGTGTTGAAAGCATTCAGAGAGAAGCAACATGTCACATCCAAGGGCTCCTCAGTGAAATTATCAGTAGATTTATCATCAGATACTTCAGAGGCCATGCCAAAAGGTGAGATGATATATTCAATGTGCTAAAAAACAAAAAAAAACCAACCCTGTCAACCAAGAATTTTATATCTACCAAGACTGCCCTTCAAAAGTGAGGGAGAAATTAAAACATTAGCAGATAAACAAAAGCTGAGGGGATTTGTTACCATTAGGCCTGCCCTGCAATAAATGCTAAAGGAAATACTGCAAATTGAAATGAAAGGTCACTAGATAGTAACTTGAAGCCATATGGAGAAATAAAGATCTCAGTAAAGCTAAATACCTGAGAAATTATTAAAAACTAGTATTATTGTAACAATGGTTTGTAACTCCACTTTTTGTTTTCTACATGATTAAAGAGACTAATACATTTAAAAATAGTAGTTTAAAAGCTAGTATTATTACAACTTTGGTCTGTAACTCCATGTATTTTTCTATGTAATTTAAGAGATTAATGCATTTAAAAGAATTATTAGATTATTATTATTAGATTATACTAGATTATACTCGATTATTATTAGATTATACTAGATTATATTAGATTATTATTATTAGATTATACACTGTGTGAAGGCACACAGTGTATAAAGATACCATTTTGTGACCTTAACAAGTGAAAGAGGTGAGGATAGAGTTGTAAAGGAGGAGAGTTTTTGTATGTTATTGAAGTTAAAACTGAAAACTTTTCCTTTAAGATTAGGAACAAGGCAAAGATGTCCACTTTAACCACTTCCATTCAAGTACTACAAGTTCTAGCCAGAGCAATTAGGCAAGAAAAATAAATAAAAGACATCCATATCAGGCAGGGATAAATAAAATTATGTTTACAGATGATAGGATCTTATATATAGAAAATCCTGAATAGTCCACAAAAGTATTGTTAGAACTAATGATTAATGCTGGGAAAACTGGATATCCACATGCAGAAGAGTGAAGTAGACCCTTACCTAACACCATGTACAAAAGTTAAGTCAAAATGGGTCAAGGACACAAATGTAAGAACTAAAACTATAAAACTTTTAGAAGAAAACAGGACAAAATTTCTGACATTAGATCTGGCAATGATTTCTTAGATATGACATCAAGAAAAAAATAGACAATTTGGACTTTGTGAAAATTTAAAAAATTTTGTTAAAAAAAAGAGGCAATCCACAGATTGTATAGTTACTACATTTTATATGAAGTGATCAGTGTTGATGTTAAGTAGACTGAGAAAAGTTAAGGATATATATTGAAATCTCTAGAGTGACCATTAAAAGTTTAGTGGAAAGTGGTGTAAGTAAAAGGGAGCAGATAAATTAAAATGATTTTGTGTGTTTTTACAGTGGTTTGTTCAAAAACAGACAAAAGGAGGAATAGGGGAACAAAGAACAGGGAGCACAGGCAGAAAGCAAAGTAATGAAATGGTAGACTTAAAGCATATCAGTAATCACATTCAATAATTATAATAAGACATCTAGAAACACTCCAACTAATGCAGAGATTTTCAAACTGGGTAAAAAAGCAAGACCCAACTATATGCTATCTCCAAGAGAGGAGATAAATATATATATTGCATGCCATATATATTTATAGATGAATATCATACATGCATACATGGACACACACAATGTTTTTGAAAGTAAAAATAGAAAAAGATACATGATGCAATAAGTAAACAAAAATTTCAGGTGCTGTGTTAATATTGATAAAGTAGACTCAAGGAAAGGTATTTTTCAGAGATAGTACTGTAATAAAGAGAGATATGTTATAATCATGCAAGAAGTAATTCATCAGGAAGACATAAGAATCACAATTGTATGTGTGTAACAACAGAGCTTCAAACCATGAAATAAGACTTGATGGAATTAAATGGAAAAATAGACAACTCCTCAATTATAGTTGGAGATTTTAACACCTTTCTGTCAGTAATTGATAGATTTTTTAAATCAGGAAAGACATAGAAGATCTGACTAACTCTTATTAACCACATTTACCTAACTGACATTAGTGGAACAATTCACTAAACAACTGGAGAATACACATTCTTTGCAAGTGGACATTGCTAAGTATACCAGGATGGAATGTGGGCTGGGTCATAAAACAAGTAAAAAAGTCTCCCAAGTATTGAAATTTCACAGAAAATATTTTTTGACAAGAAAGCAATTATATTAAAGACCAATAACAATAAGATATGTGGAATTGTCCAATTACCTTGCAATTAAATAACACATTTTGAAATTATCTGTGGGTCAAAGGAAAAATTCCAAGGAAAATTAGAAAATATTTCAAAGTAAATGTTAATGAAAATGAACTATATCAAAAATTGTGGGATGCAGCTAGGGAATTTACAGCTTTAGAGGTTTATTTTAGAAAAGAAGAAAGGTCTAAAATCAGCAACCTAAGATTTTGTCTTAAGAAGCCAGAGAAAGAAGGGCAAAATAAACCCCAAATAAGTAGAAAAAAAGAAAAACTAGAGATTGAAGTAGAAATCAATGAAAGGGCAAAACAGAAAAACAATATAGAAATTTTATGAAGCCTAAAGTTTATTCTTTGGAAAGATCAACAAAATTGATAGACTCTTATCCAGACTGATTAAGAAAAAGAGACCAAAATAACCATTATTAGGAATTAAAGAGGAGTTATCACTAAAAACTCTAAAGAAATTAACAGGATAATTAGAGAATGTTTTTAACAACCTTAAAGCAATGCATTTGACAACTTGGTTAAAATGGACAAATTCTTTGAAAAAGAAAACTTAAATTGACACATGATTAAGTAACCCTATTTCCGTTAAAAATGGATTCATTATTAAAAACCTTCCCATAACAAAAACTCCAAGCCCAGATGGTTTTATTGTTTAATTCTGTCAAGCATTTAAGGAAGATATAAAACCAATCCTAACAAACTCCTTCAGAAAATAAAGGAATGACTACTTTCCAGTTCATTTTAAGAGGCCAACACAACACAACACAACACCTAACAAAGACCTTACAGAAAAAGAAAATTACAGATCAATATCCCCAATAATCTTAGCACAAATATCCATAATAAACTGAGTGAGTCAAATTCAATGATACATAAAAAGGATAATACATGGTGACAAGTCAGTTTTATCCCAGGAATATAAGGTTGGTTTATATTTGAAAATCAATGAAAGTAAGTCACCATATTAACAGAAAAAGGAGAAAACTATATTGTCATTTCAATAGATACAGAAAAAGAATTTGATAAATTTTATTTACTTGCTATTAAAAATTCTCAGAAACTAGAAATAGAAGAGAACTTCCTCAATCTGATAAATGGAATATATGAAAATGGCATATATGAAAATCTAACATATATGAAAATCTACTACATAATGGTGAAATATTGAATGCTTTCCCAAAGATTAAGAATGAGGCAAGAATACCCATTCTCATTATTTATACTCATTGTCTTTAAGGTCTTAGCCATTTCAATAAGACAAGAAAAAGTAGTAAAAGGCATAAAGATTAGAAGAGAAAACCTGTTTTGTTTTGTTTTTTGTTTGTTTTTTGTTGTCTTGTTTTTTGGGCGGGTGTTACATAGAAAATTTTAAGGCATCTACAAAATAACTATTAGCAAAATTTCAGGATATAAGGTTAATATGCTATTTTTGTATATTACCCTAAACCACTGGAAAATAAAAAGTTAATTTCACTCACGATAGCATCAAAAAAGTTAAAATATTTAGGAATAAGTTTAATAGAAGAAATGCAAGATATTTTCATTGAAAACTATGAAACATTGCTGAGAAAAAGAATTACTTGATTTGGAAATATATACTATGTTCATGGTTTGGAAGACTCAATATTGAACTGACTCAAAATGTCAGTTCTTCCCAAACTAATTATAGATTCAACACAATCTAGCCACAGTTCCACCGTGCTTTTGGCAGTAGTTGACAAACTTTTTCTAGTATTTACTTGGAAATGCAGAGGAACTACAGTATTCGAAGCATCTTGAAAAAGAACAAAGTTCTTTTTCAAGATGCTTCGAAAGAATGAAGAAGCTACAGTATTCAAAGCTGTATGGTACTAGCATAAGAATTGACATGTAAATCAGAGGACAGAATAGAATTAGACTCACACTTATACAGCTATTTGATTTTCACAAAGATGCCAAAGTCATCTGATAGGTAAAGGAAAATCTTTTTAACAAATTATTTTGGAATAATTGGATATCCATATAGAAAAATTAACCTTCATGCTTACTTCATATCATAAATAAAAATGTATTTTAGATAGATCATAGACTGCCACTAAAAAGTAAAACTGTAAAGATTTTTTTTAGAAATTCAAATGATTTATTTAAATTAAAAAAATTCTTAAAACTGAAACTATAAAGATTTTAGAAGAATATCTGTGATTTGTGAGTAGACACTTTTTTTTTGGGCAGAACACAGAAAAGCAATAACCATAAAAGAAAAAAGATGGGTAAATTGGACTTCATCATATTAAAAACTGTTCATTGAAAAACACTGTTAAGGGGTGCCTGGGTGGCTCAGTTGGTTAAGTGTCCAGCTCTTGATTTTGGCTCAGGTCATGATCTCAGGGTTGTGAGTTTGAGCTCCACTTTGGGCTCTGCACTGGGTATGGAGCCTGCTTGGGATTCTCTCTTTCCCTCGCCCTCTGCTCCTCCCCGCCCAATCCCCTTCACACACAACCCCCCCCCTAAAATGAAACAAAACAAAAAACTGTTAAGAAAATAAATAATATAGCCATATAATGAGAGAAAATATTCACAAAACATAGATCTGATAATGACTCTTACCCAGAATACAGAAAGAAGTCCTTTTACTCCATCAATCTAATAAAAATAGATAGAAGATTTGAGCAGACATTTCACAAAGGAGATACACAAATGGCTAATAAGCACATGAGAAGCCAAGATCTGGGTGCTAGCTATACTATCACTACTGTAATATCTTTGTTTAAGAAGTAATCTTTGTTTAACTAAGAAGTAATTTTTTTTCGTAAATCATGAGTTAATATTGATAATTCTAATTCAAATGTAACATTATAGCATTTTTCCTCACCTGATTTTATTTTATATGTGTATTTTTTTGCTCTTACCGTGAAATCCTGGGTCCTAATTTTATGAATATATCTGCTCATTTGTTTTATTCTATAATTACATAAAAAGTTTCAGAATTACAATACCTATAGGATTATTAATGTACCAACTAAGTAAAGTTTAAAATTTCTTTTTCAGTTTTTTTTGTCTTTGAAATATAGCTCACTAAAGATGTACGGAGTACTTGGTCAAAATATGCTTGAATCAGTATTTTCTCTCTTCTTATTTTATCAGTTTGATTTATAGGTAGGTTAATTTATTTTTGTTTCTTTTTAATAATTAATGTCAAAAGAATGATAGAGATAGAAAATAATAATTTTGCAATTTCCAGTGTAACAACTGATTTAGGTATGGAGTGTTAATGTATGTCAAAACCTTTGTGTAAAGGTTTGTTGGGGTGAAGATATTCACCTGGTCTCAAAGTAACACTCCACTCATGACATTAATTACATGGGGTAAATTTTGCAATCACCACTTTAACCAAGTGATCAAACTTAGCAACATCAGTAGTAGGACAAGCTGACATTAAGTTTTCCTGAAGAGATGCAATTAAACTACACAGAGTCACCTATGAACTATTCTTGCCAAAATGCTTATTATGAACCTAATCATGGGGATAATAATCAGACAAATTTAGAATATGGGACATTCTATAAGTTAATTGGTCTGGATGTTCTAAAAATGGTAATGTCATGGGAAGTGGGAAAAAAAAGGCAGTGAAAATTGTTCTATTGTTCTAGATTAAAAGAGACCTTAGAAACAACAACCAATAGCAAAGCATAAATCTTGATTAGATCTTGGATTAAAAACATACATTTTTATGAAAATTGGGAAAATTTGAACATATATAGCTTATTATATGATGATGTAAAATTATTGTTAATTTTTCAGTTCAGGTGACAATACTGTGTTTATGTAGAGGATATCCTTTTCTTAGGAGATTCATGCAGAAAATTTGGGAGCTTAAGTGTTTTTGTGTCTACAATTTATTTTCAAGTGGTTTAGTATATGAACACATATAGAAAAAGATAAAACCAGTGTAGCAAAACATTAACTATTGGTAAATATAGATGATAGTATAGGGACATTTATTTTAGTATTCTTTCAACTTTTACGTATGTGTGACATTTTTTTCAAAAAACAACTGAAAGTAAAGAAGGAATCAGGACTGTTGGGGAGGGGCAATCTGAATTATTGTCACCAGGTGGTGCTGGTGCTTTTCAAATAAAGCTAAATAAACAGGCGAACAGTCTGTTGACAATTAATTGGATGTTTATTTAGGAAAAAAATTGGGTGTGTGTGGAGGGGAACATAGACTATAAATCCAGCTTTTTGATTTTGCCAGTTTTCACTCTTGCTTTTACTATTATATCCTATGTAATTTGAAGAGTTTCAGCTATGCATTTTCTTTGTCTCACAGTCTGCCTCTTTATCTGCTTCTTTCCCTTTCCAGGTCCTTATTTACTTCTTAGAGGGCTGCTACAGTACTTCCCAGTACCAGGTGCCTCTGTGATCCACATTGCTGACACGCTAACCTTCCTGCAGCATATCTCTCCCCTTCATTAATACCCATTTCCCTCCAAATAGTTTTCTACTCCTCAGCAATGTATTAAAATTTGATTATCAGTCTGCTTCCTTGGTGTATCTCCCATTATTGCCTTGCATTAACCATACTCATGAGACTTCTCATTTGCTGCCCCTCTTCCCTTTGTTATGAATGTCACACATCTTTTTGCCCTTGGGCATTTTGCTTTGTATGTCTTCATACCCAAGATGCCTTTCTGCCCACTGCCAAAGTCTGACCTTACCTTTATCAAAGTCCAGATTAAATGCCATTTCCTTTATGTAAACCTCCCAAACATCCTACTCAGAAATATTGTTTTTCCCATAGCACTTTGTAATTTTCTTATTGAATTTATCACATTTTATATTATGTAATAATTATGTGTGAACACTAAATTATAAACACTTTCAAGGTAGGCAGTTTATAGTCTCCACATTATTTTTAGTACTATGTGATATTCACTAAAGTTCAGTGGAATTGAATCTCAGGATTCCTCAAAGTTAGTTTATAGTAGGGGCAACAGTACTGACTAATCACCACCAATTGCTAGCCTTACTCTGGCTTTCATTTCACAGATACGTGATGAGAGGCCACTATAGTGAGAAACCAAACTGGATGAAGAATGTCCATGGCTTATCAACTCCCACTAACCAAAAAATTCATTAATTTGAAGAAAATTCTCATTCAATTTGACACTGTATGTCAAAACTCAAAACTTTTGCATGTCATTTGATTCATGTATCCCAGTTTTTGGTAAGAATGTGGTAAGAATGCTCAAAGATTTGCTTTAAAAATATTTGGAAGGACATATTTATGAAAGGTAAAAATTGGGCTCCTGAGTGGCTCAGTTGGTTAAGCGACTGCCTTCGGCTCAGGTCATGATCCTGGAGTCCCGGGATCAAGTCCTGCATCGGGCTCCCTGCTCGGCGAGGAATCTGCTTCTCCCTCTGACCCTCCCCCCGCCTCATGCTCTCTCTCTCTCTCATTCTCTCTCTCTCAAATAAATAAATAAAATCTTTAAAAAAAAAAAAAGAAAGGTAAAAATTGGAAGCAGCCTAATTACCCAACAATACAGGGTTGGTTAAACAAATTAATATACTTGTACAATGGATTACTATGGAGCCATTAAAGATGATGCTGGAGAATGGAAAGAGGTTCCCAATGTATTATTAAATGGGAAAAAATTACAGAATAGTGTTGACATCACAGCACTTTTTAATGGAAGAAAAAATATGCATTGAAAAAACAAAATAATGACAGATATTTCTAGGTTTGGTTATTAAATGTTTCAAATTTCTTTGTTGCTATCTTTTTAGAAGTTTTAACAATGAGCAGCTATGTTAAGTAAACAATAGGAAAAGTTCATTTTAAAGAATTATAGAAGAATTATATCAAAATTTATTCTATTGTGTACATAAAATTCAGTAATGCATGAAGGAATTTCAAGCTCTAACACTATTCCTTGGGCTTCACATAGAACCAAGGAACAGTGAGGGTCAAATGATGACACAAGGGAAGACAATATTAGCAGATAGAATAGGTAAGAAATCCAGGCAGAAAAAAAAAAATGAGGGTCAAGGAATACAATTACCATGCTCAGGAACAAAGGGAGTCAGGAGTGCAAGTAGAACCATAGAAATCAAGCAAGTACCAAGATTGTAATATAGCACAAAGATAAACTACATTTCAATATCCAGGTCTAATATTTAGTAATGTTTAGTATTATTACATATGAGGTAGGTAGTCTTGAGTAAAAAATTTATATTTTTAAGGATCAGAAAATACTTTGGAAGTATTTTTATTTCTATTTACAAGTGAGTAAAATGGCACTCAGAAAAAATATAAATGAAGTCGTATATACATATAAGCTAGGGTTTCTCAACATTTACACTCCTGGCATTTTGGACCAGGTATATCTTTGTTGTGGAGAGCTGTCCCATATGAACAGGTAAATTAGTATGGGATGTGATGATGCCAGTTTCAAAAAAGAAAGAGTTGCTCAGTGAGAAGGGAAGCAGGCAAGAGTGATTTTGTAGTTCATCAAGAAACTAGAAATAATATGCCATTTTACATAAAATCTCCCTAAGTACTCAGTATATATCTCACCAAGGAGTGCTCTACCCTGGGGAGACTCTGGAGAATTTCAGTGTCTGTAGTTGGCAGGCATATGCCCCAAATCTATTCAAGTCAAGTCAAGCTACCAGCAAACTGAACATCTCATGTGAGTGATTTTAAGTCCAATCTGTCAGAAAGGGACCTCAATCTTTCCTATCTATACAGAGATGGGTCCTCAGGGTGGGTGGACCTGATTCCCAGATTATTGTTTATATGACTCCAAGGTATAGAGAGATGGAGCTGTTTATCCTCTGATTACCTCATGCTGTCATTTGGAATGTCACCTCCACCACTTTCTGTTCCTACTCCCAATCTTGGTCATCAAACTTCAACCCTTTCCACAAATAGATGGGAAGAGGGCCAGTTTTCAATGACTTACAGGCACACCCTCCTTCACACATGCTCCCCTCCCTCCTTTTTTAAAAGATTTTTTTATTTATTTGACAGAGAGATACATAGCGAGAGGGGAACACAAGCAGAGGGAGTGGGAGAGGGAGAAGCAGGATTCCCGCTGAGCAGAGAGCCCGATGTGGGTCTCCATCCCAGGACCCTGGTATCAGGACCTGAGCCAAAGGCAGATGCTTAACGACTGAGCCACCCAGGCGCCCTATCCCTCCTTTTTTAAAAAAAAATATTTCTTAACCATTACTTGTATCAGTTGACAATTGGATTCTTTTACAAAGGCCAGCAGCCAGCATTGCTCACCACCTTTTCTCTTCTCTCTTATCCTACTCCCTTGTCTCTTTCCAAAACCCTTTCTTTCTTGTTGTTACGGCAAAGGAATAAATTAAGAAGTTAGAATCTTGGCATAACATTTTTCAGAAGTTGCCAAATCCGGTATCACTGGAGGGATAAAATAAGAAGAACTAAAGAAAACATCTAGAAAATCTTTTTTTGCCTAGAATTTTTGTATATAATTTCCCCCATAAAATATGTAGTTCTAGGCCAAGAACCATCACTGCCTTACACCTGTTTATTTTTTTTTCCATTTCTGCATCTAGCTCTCATTTTTCTTTTTAGTGGTACGTTATAATGAAGGATTTGTTATTGCTTGATTGTTTAAATCACTTCATGGGCATTAGTATAATTATTACAATGCATAGAGAAAGACAAAACCATGAGGAAGTTCATGCCAGCACAGCAGCCTCTGAATGTGTTAGTCAAGTTTGGGTGAGGATGGTCTGTGCCTTTGCTTCCACTTTGAAAAATATTTCCCAAGAGCCACCCCTTCCCCTTACACAAGCCCACATGTGGTATTTCAATTAAAATATTGGGAAAAAAGAGATAATTGTGTACATGGGTAGAAGTTGAACCCATTCCTAATCATTTTATATAAGTAATTCATTTGTATTAGCAAAAAACAAAACAAAACCTACAACCCTTTATTTTTCCTCTTTACATGTTCATTGTGGAAAATTTAGAAAATAGAGATAAATGAAATAGAAAAAAACTTTGCCTGCAAAAAATAAAAATTCATCCCTAATTCTGTAACAGAGAAAAGCATTATTGCTACTTAGGGTTATAAAACATCCTTTCAGTAATGTTTAGTATATATACCATTTAATTTTTTTCTTTTTTTCCTTTCTCACATGAACAAAAAGTGGGTTTAGTGGTTAATTCAAAAAAAAAAATTGGTGTATGGAGAATGTGTTTCCATGTCATTAACTATTAATTTTCAACATCATTTTTTTTTAAATATTTATTTATTTGACAGAGAGAGAGGCAGCGAGAGAGGGAACACAAGCAAGGGGAGTGTGAGAGGGAGAAGCAGGCTTCCCGCGGAGCAGGGAGCCCGATGCGGGGCTCGATCCCAGGACTCTGGGATCATGACGGGAGCTGAAGGCAGACGCTTAACGACTGAGCCACCAGGCGCCCCCAACATCATTTTTAATAGAAGTCTAATATTCTACTGGGTGAACAGATAGTAATTTATTTAACTAATCTCCTATTGTTAAATATATACATATATTTTAGTAAGCCACATACAGTAAGCATGAAGGGATATGGGTGAGGCTTTTTTTTTTAATTACGTTAATCACCATACATTATATGGGTTATGCTTTTTAAAGACACTTAACTTGTAGTCTGTATCTGTTTTCTTCTAGTCTTCATTCTAGAGTCTAGTTCTGCAATAAGACTTGACAAAATTTAAATTGTAGAAAAATGGGATGTTACCACATTGATTCATTATATTTTTTATTCACTTATTCAACAAATACTTATTGACTGCCTACTTTGTGCCAGGCTCTGTGTTAGATATTCAGGATATAATGATTAAGAAGGTAGAAATAGTCTTATTATGAGGAAGTTTAATTTTGTGTGGGGGAAACACAATAAGTAATTATAAAGTAATTGGATAGGTGTCATTATAGAGGAAGTACAAGCATCCAGGGGAGCACATTAGGGAGATAAACTATTCTAGATTCTGGGGAAGGAGTGGTTAAGTGAAAATGTTCACATTGCATGAAAATTCTCTGTGACATATTCTCATGGTTGGAAAAGACTTCAAATGTCGTTTAGTTCAAACCTCTTCTGCTGCTGGAATTCTTTGTCAAGTGGTGATCCCATAACACAGGGCTTTGCAGTATGGTCAGTGGATTTAGACTGTCGGGATTTGAGTCCTGGGTCTACTCATTTACTATCTGCATGTGTGATTTGGGGCACATTGTTTAAAATCTCTGTGCCTGTTTCATCTGTAAAATGGAATAAATAATAGTACTCACTTAAAGGTGTTGTTGTGATAGAAGATTGAAGATAGGCAAAGCACTTAAAAGAGGGTCTCGCACGTAGTGTACGTGCAATGCATGTGTACTCAGTTCATGTAGTGGTCATGTTGATAGGGAACTCACTGTCCACCAAAGCCTTTGAATTGTTAGAAAGTCATTCTTAGGATGCCTGGGTGGCTCAGTCAGTTAAGCGTCTGATTCTTGATTTTGGCTCAGGTCATGATCTCAGGGTTGTGAGATCAAGCCCTGCATCAGGCTCCATGCTGGGCATGGAGCCTGCTTAGAATTCTCTCTCTCCCTCTTCCTCTGCCCCTCTCCACCCTCCCCGCCCCCCAAAAATCATTCTTCATAATAGCCTGAAATTGGGCCACTGAAGCTTTTACCTGAAAAATGGAAGAAATTTCAGGAAGGCAGATTTTGGTTCAATTTAATGAACTAGTTTTCAACATTTAGAGCTAAAAGAAATGGACTGCTTAAGGAGAGATGATTAAAATAACAACACCCCTTTTTAGTTGCAGAGAGTTCTTTGGATAAAATCCAAAATAGCAGCTTTCAGAGCTTATCTGTACTAGAAATGGACTCTGAAATGTGTTTGGAAAGCACGTGAACATAGACACGTTAAACTTTGAATTTGTACTACAGTAACACTGTTACTGGCAAACTCAACTTGAAATTACAGATTTGTGTCAGAACATGAGTGTATTATCTTGCATTCAATTCCACAAATGAATTTAATATGCCCACAATACTCAGATTCAACTTGGCTCTATAATAGACAATTGGAGACCACTCTCTTTTGCTATTTTTGAATCAATCAGTATTTGTGGTAAAATTTAGATTATGGCATTGGCAATCAAAACCAGCATTCTACCAGAGATCCTTCAAAATATTTTTCCTGCAATAAAGAGACATTAAAAACAAGACAAAAGAAACATTTTACATTTTGTTAAGCTTGTTTCCAAGCTTTAAGTGAAACAAATATGCTTACTACTGAGAGAAATTCTCACCATCGGTTTCCTAGGGTGAAAGGTTTATGACAGATTTTGGACTAATGGAAACAACTATGCTTTGGAACAGAGTTTAAGTGGAAATTGATGAGTGCTTATCAGTTTTGAACTGATTTACAATTCATGAAGCCCTTAGATGGCAGAAAAGAATGACTACTTCATGAGGCACCTTGGTGAAGGTCACAGGAATAATCAAAAGAAGTCAACAGTGCATGAAGGTTGTGAATGGAGCCTAGCAGGATCCCACTGCTATTGCTGTAGCAGCCATCTGTAACAGAGAGGGGCTCACTCTGTGGCCTGTCTCTTATCTCTTCCTATATAGCATTTTCATGTCCTTCAAGATATAATCTGTATTATACAACTAAGCAGTTTATTCTTTGAGGATATTATTTACACTGGGCTATTTATACAAAAGAACTATGTGGAGATTTACATTTGAAAATTAGAAGTGGTGTCATAGAGTATATAGCATTATAATAATTGTGGGGTTTTTTTTTTCTTTAAGAAAATGTTTGGGTCTTCTACTTTTAGATGAGTTTACCCAATTTGAGGGGGCAATTTTGGGTGGGGGGACATTTGAATTCAGAACTGACTTCCTTAACTTCCTCTTGAAACCACTTCTCTTTTCTCAGTGAAGGTTGACATCATCTATTCAAGCCAGGTAAGGCTCAAATCTGAGTCTCAAGACGATAGCATCTCAGGATTGGAAGGCACCTTAAAGAGCCCTTAGTCCAGTCACTCATTTAATACTTAAAGACTTTACCATCATCTAATTTGTGATTCCCCAGATATTTGAGCATCTACTCAGTACCAGTCACAGTACTCATTCTACTGAATAATAATTTCTGCCAGATATTGAGCATCTCTGGAAAGAAAGATTTAGTCATAACAAGATGCAGCCTGCCTTAGAGACAGCTGAGAACAGTTTAATATGATGTAGCAAGTGCTTTGCAGAGGTAATGCGGAGTACTGGAGGAAGAGAGGAAGGATGCCTAGCTCAGAAGCATCTCCAAGAAGGGGAGTTGGAGCCTGGTTTCTAGAGTAGGGAACACTAGAACTAAGTCTTGAGGAATGAATAGGAGTGATCAGGTGACTGACAAATGTGTGTTCCTGGCAAGGAAACTATGAGGGCAAAATTCCAAAGGGACCATGTGTATCTCTCTAAATCTTAGTTTCCTTATCAGTAATAGTGTTTAGTTTACAGGATTGTCATGAAGAATAAATGAGAGAATATTTATCTTTATAAAGGACATAAGAAGTACTTACCAAGTTATTATTATAGCATTATTATAACTGCTACAATAGATTAGTGCAGACCGGATGACCTTCTAGGCCCATCATTCTTGCCTGATAAATATACTAACATAACTATAGTAGGAATGTTCCAGTCTGAAACAATCTCAGAGCCTAATTCTACTAGACACTTAAACCATAACAACTCCCCACACTTGCTAGCATTCCTTGTTCACTAAGAACCATATTGGTTTGGCTTCCCTTGGGGTCAGGTCAGGTCAACAGGAGTATCCAGGTTGCTTGAAAACTCTGTTTCCTCATTGAAAAATAATTTATCACTCTGGTATTGTGACCAGTGTCTTATTAGTTTTGTGATAACACTCATATAGCATTAACTATATGCCAGACACTGATTTTAAGACTTAGATCTCATTGTCCTTCCTCAACTGACTAAAGAGACTGGTGGGTCATCTCTTGTTTTCAAGATATCAAATGCATGGGCCTTCACTGAGATTTCATCTTGTCTTCCATTGGACCCAAAGACTGCCCTAATCTGAACTGGAAGGACCCTCAGGACTGAAAAAAAAAAAAATCTCTGAGGCATACAATGGAACATTTTTTTAGCCATGTTCTGAATAAGCATTTACGTTTCTTTGGTTAGGAATGGTTATTCCATTCCCATGAGCAATCTTATGGTTTAGATTTTTCTCTGATGAAAACAGAGGTGGCCAACCACTCTCCCTAAGAGATCCATATACAGAAGCCATATTCCAGGAGAATACACATTGCTTTTTCCTGTATAACTTTGACCCCAACTCCTGTTGACCCCAAGACATCCTTGCCTTGCTAAACTAGGTGAACTGTGAGTGAAGGAGGAGGACTCCTTTTGCCTTTCTAGCCTAAGGCCAAATCTGAATAGGTCTTCATTGCCCCTTTCTCAAAGCCCACACTTTCTACTTGACCTTTAGGGTCTTACCACATTGATGACAAAAAGATGCAAGGACAGGTGAATTGCTAAACCCCAGAATAATGCTGGCTTTATCTCCCTACCTCCAGGCCTCTCCAGGGCAGGGGGACCCTCTTAAGGTAGGATTCAGACCTATCCACATGAACATCCTAGAAGGGAATAAAGCTAAGGTAGCTCAGAACTGAGAGAAACTGGAAAGAAAGACATAATTCAGCTGGCAGAGAGTCTAGCTGTGTGGTCTGTGTCATGGGTTAGAGTGTTCTCTGAATGCCAATCAGGTCAATAGTGTTAATAGTGGTTAATAGTGCTGTTCAGGTCTCCTATTTCCTTACTAATGATTTTTCCTTTACTTGTTCTCTGATTACTGAGAGAAGTATTGAAATCTCCAACTGTAACTGGATTTGCCTAGTTGTATAACCTGTGCCACCACCATACATATTCCTCCCTGACATTTTTTACCATTCTAAACTCTATGGTTATTATAATCGCCATTTTAAAAGTAAGGAAACTGAAAAGGTAAGTAAATGTACAAGGCCTCTAGGATTTCAAATTGAGGTAGTTTGACTCTGGAGTCCTTGCTCTTCACCCCCATGATATGCTGACCTCTGTCTCATCTATGAATTTCAAAAGCAGGTAAGATGAGGCCATGACTTTATGTGCCCTTTACAAGGTATTCGTGGTACAAGCCAACTTCCGGGGTTGCTCAAGTGCCATCCTAACCTCCACTCTCTCCCATCTCCACCACCACTCTACACGATCTTATCTTCCTTTCAAGGAGCATTGGAGGGGACACTCTAAAGGTGTGTTGTCAGGAAATACAGCTTTCAGTGGGTCCGAAGAAGGTAAAAGACCTTGCTTTGGCATGAAGGACACTATTAACCACTATTAACACTATTGACCTGATTGACATTCAGAGAACACTCTAACCCATGACACAGACCACACAGCTAGACTCTCTGCTAGCTGATCCAATGCCAAAGTTATTAGAGGTTTTCTTTGTACCTAATTTCTAACTTGACAAAAATGAAAATTTATATAATTTGCAGAGCTGATAGAACAATGATTCTTACTTCATAATATATATATAACTCATCTCACATTTTTTCCCTTCTGATAGTTCTATCATATTTACATGATTTAGATGCTTTCTCCTTTTGGAATGTGTGGTGTGAGGGACATGTACCTCATTCATCCCTCCCCTGTGCTGGAATGTGGGTGGGCAATAGCGGATGGCAGAGATGGGAAGGGGCATCTGGAGATGGGCATTGAATTTCCAAAAATAATAATGAGGTGGGAGATGAAGATGGGTCTTTGGCCATGTTGTCACGCTATTATTTGTTGTTATTTTCTTGGCTTTCACTGAACTGCTCTGATTTCATCATCTGTTTCTTATTCCAGCAAAGTGGTGTTAGGTGATGTAATAATTAATTGCCTAGGGCATTCAAGATTGGTTTCCCTACACACAAAATGGGCCTCTTAGCACCAATTAAGAATAGTGGGGCAAAGCAAATCCTATACACAAGGAAATAAAAATAAAAAAAAACAATTAGTGAGAAGAGCATGAGATAGTGCAAGCAAATGAAGAAATCTATACTGCGGTGGATGAATCATTGTCCTGACGTGTCCCCCCCCCCCCCCCC
>NC_058403.1:92402119-92430297 GCF_002201575.2 Neomonachus schauinslandi | reverse complement strand
CCCCCCCCCCCCCCCCCCCCCGGGTTTTGCTTTGCTGAAGCCCTCCTGCTGAGATAGATGTGCTTTTGCAAGACAGAATTGGAGATGAGTAAATAAGAAGGTGGTTATTCACTTTTATCACCACAGCAACCCACATGTCAGTTCAAGAAAATGCTAATGAAAATTTTGTGAGGTTTTGGAATCAGAACCAAATTACTTTTAGAATTAAAAGAATCAGAGTGGGGACAGCACAATCACTTATCTGATGAAACCAGAGAAGGCCTGATGGAGATCATCTTGGCGCATTAGGAAAACAACCTCAGGGCTCCCGCTGACAGGACACTTTTCCCAAGTACTATTAATTATAATGCATTATTAGCTAACTGCAGGCAGCGGACACCCTTTGCATGTTAACTACAGCGCAGCAGCCATTTAGCTAGTGGGGTCTGCTCAGTCTTTACAATTGTCTTAATCATTAGTGAGTTAGTTAAACTATAACGTTAGGAGATAAAAATAATCACCTGTGTCCCTTGGGAACAAGTCTAAACTGGAACTGGTTGTCAGAGGCTCTGAATACATACATTCCTGACTTTGCAGATTGATGGAACACAGCTCCAGACTGAGCCAGCTTCACCCTGTCTCCTTAGGGTTATGCAATATCATGAAGTCATTGTTAGAGGGTTGATTTCTGCTTCAGAGTGTTGTAGGTATATGAAATGGGCAGCAGTACCATGGCCTTTATATTCAGTTCTCAATCATTCAGAGATTGATGATGCAGTTTAGCAGATTTTTGAAACTCATGTTCCTTTCAGTGCTCTTTTTGGGCCATTTCACTGATTATTAATGGCTCCACCTGGGGAGGTCTGGAAATAATGCTGAAACTCAATTGAGCCTCCTTGGCAGTTCTGGAAAGAGGTTTTGAGTGTAGCTCAGAGACTGTGAAGAGAAGCTAAAATTGTGCTTTAGTATTATCTCTGGATTTTGATGATTGGCATATTCCTCTTCTGCAAATCACTTAGAGTTAACAGAATAAACAAGGCTTAAATGGTTTGGTTTTGGTTCATGTTTTGATAACTGACCATAGGCAGAAAACATGGGAAAAAAAAATCTCTCCTCAAGTAAACTGAGAAGATAAGTTCATTGCCTTTTATTTTATCCAAATTTTTAAAAACATTAAATTGATGTTTTAAATTTTATATACAGTAAAATTCACTCTTTCGGTATACAATTCTATGTGTTTGGACAAATATATAGTCCAGTAAACCACCGCTACAATCAAGATAAAGAACAGTTCCGTTACTCTCCCAAATTCTCTCATGCAGCCCATTTACAAATTGACCCTGATCTTTGCACATACTACCATACTCTGATTTCTAGTCCTGTCCTGTCCTATCCTATCCTATCCTATCCTTTTAGATATCATATTAGTGGAATCATAGATTATGTAGCTTTTTGAGTCTGGTTTTGTTCATTTAGCCTAATATATTTGTGATTCATCCATATCGTTGCATGTGTTAAATTAATTAAACAAGGAGGCCATCAGACTGAAGTGGCTTTAATGCCTTGGCAGTCTATATGAGCAAACCAAAACCTTGGTCTGTAAATGCCTAGAGGGTGAGAAATCGAAATCTGAGGATGGCCAATCACAACCAGCCAACTACGCTTTCCCAAATAAAGCAACCCTATAGCCAATCAAATAATATTTTGTTTTGTTTCTGCATCTTCTCTATGAAGTCTTGCTCCTGCTTCTGTTGGTGGAGCACTGCCCAATTCTAATTGATTTTTGCTCAAATTATTAAAATTTTTAATAAGCCCCAGTTTATCTTTTAACACATTATCAGTTATTCAGTCTTTTTTATGGCTGAATAGTATTCATCTATTCATCATATAAATGGCATATGGGTGTTTAGTTTTTGATGACTATGAAAAAAGCCACTATAAACACTTATGTACCATTTTTTCATGTAAACATAAGTTTTTATTTCTCTCAAATAAATACCTGAGTGTGAGATTACTGGGTCTTATGTTAAGTACATATTTAACTTTATAAGAAACCACCAAACTGTTTTCCAAAATGGCTCTACCATTGTGCATTCCTACCAGGAATGAGTAAGAGTTCCATTATTCTGTATCCCCACTAGCAGTTGGTATTATTAAGTTGTTTTCTGTTATTGATTTATAGCTTAATTTTTTCTGATTAGAGAACATACTTTGTATGATTTCAATTTTTTTTCATTTATTAAGACATGTTCTTTGGCCCAGAATACAATCTATCTTGGTGAGTGTTTCATGTGCACTTGAAAAGAATGTGTGTTCTAACATAGAGTGTTTTTTAAATGTTGATTAGTGTTTTTAAAATGTCATTTGTTGGTTTTTTTTTTTTTACTGATTTTTTGTCTACTAGTTCTATCATTTACTGAGAAAAGGGTGTTGTAGTCTTCAGCTGTAGTTGTGGATTTGTCTGTTTTTTCCCTTTCATTTCTATTTCTTCATGTATTTTGAAACTCTTGTTGTAGGTGCATATGTATTTAGGATTGTTGTATCATCTTAGCTAATTGACCCTTTTATTATATAATGTCTCTTTTATCTCCCTTAGTATTTCTTGTTCTGAAGTCTATCTGATATTAATGTAGCCACTATAGCCGTTTTTTTTTTAGTGTTTGCATGATACAGTTTTTCAGTTCTTTCACTTTTAATCTATCTGTGTCTTTATATTTATAGTGGATACCTTGTAGACGGAACATAGTTAAGTCTTATTTTTATGCCCAATCTCACAGTCTATCTTTTAATTGGTCATTTAGACATTTACATTTATTGTAATTATTCATGTAGTTGGATTTAAGTCTACTATTTTATTATTTGTTTTCTGTCTTTCCTATCTCTTTTCTTTTTTTTTTTTTTTAAAGATTTTATTTATTTATTTGACAGAGACACAGCGAGAGAGGGAACACAAGCAGGGGGAGTGGGAGAGGGAGAAGCAGGCTTCCCGAGGAGCAGGGAGCCCAATGTAGGGCTCCATCCCAGGACCCTGGGATCATGACCTGAGCCGAAGGCAGACGTTTAACGACTGAGCCACCCAGGCGCCCCCCCCCATCTCTTTTATTTCTTTTATTTTCTTTTCCCTGCCTTCTTTTATATACTTAATTATTTTTAATATTCCATTTTATTTATTGGCTTTTTGGCTATATTTCTTTATATTATTTTTCTAGTGGTGGCTCTAGGCATTACAATATACATACCTAACCATTTACAGACTACTTAAAATTAATATATTACCCCTTCAAGTAAAATGTATAAGCCTTAAAACCATATAAGTCATTCTGCTCCCCTGCTTTTGTTTTATAATGCAATTATTACCTCTATGTATATATTATTACTTCTGTATACATTGAAAACCTTATCAGACAATGTTACGTCTTTTGCTTTCAACAGTTGTACGTGTTTTAAGGAATTTAAGATGAAAATAGTTTAAAAAATATCTACCCAGATATTTACCAATTCCTTAGCTTTTCCTTTATTCCTGAAGTTCCAAGTTTCGCTTTAGTATCATTTCCTTCAGCCTAAAGAAATGCTAAGGAAATGTCTTCAGCATTTCTTTTTGAGTAGGTTTAACGGCAATATTAATCTCTTGGATTTTCTTCATCTGAAAATGCTTTTGCTTTCCCTTCATTCCTAAAAAAGATTTTGCCTAGATTTACCAACCTATGTTTTCATAAGCAGTGTATCAGGGCCCTGTTTTCTTAGCACTCTTGCTAACCTCAGTGGTACCATTTTTGATAGATTTGACAGGAAAAAATGGCATCTTATTTTTTAGGCATCAAGAATATTTGCCTTTTGTTATATAATTTGCCATTTCCCCCCACTTTGTTATGTATTTGTAAAAGACATACACAAGTGTTTAATTCCTAGGTAGAAAAGCTATCTTTTTTTCCCTCTTACTTTTTCTCCCTTTGCTTTTATTTAGAAAGATGTTTTATACCCCAAGGTGAGATAAATACTCATCTACATTTTCTTTTGACTCTTTTAGTTGTTGTTTCCTAAATTTAGCACTCTTTTCCATTTGCCTAATTGTTTTGGTTAGTGTGAGGTAGTCATCTAATTTTATTTTTTCTAACTAGCAAATATGTTCAGTAACATTTATCAAGTTATATATACTTTCCCCTTGTTTGAAATACGTACTTTAAGTATTTTTTTTAAGTTTTTATTTCAATTCCAGTTAGTTAACATACACTGTTATATTAGTTTTAGGTGTACAATATAGTGATTCAGCACTTCCATACCTCACCCTGTGCCCATCAAGACAAGTGCACCCCTTAATCCCCATCACCTATTTCACCCATCCCCTCACCCCCCCTTGCCTCTGATAACCATCAGATTGTTCTCTATAATCAAGAGTCCTTTTCTTTCTCTCTCTCTCTCTTGTTTTTTCCCGTAGCTTGTTTTGTTTCTTAAATTCCACATGGTGAGTGAAGTCATATGATATTGATCTTTCTCTGACTGACTTATTTCGTTTAGCATTATACTCTCTAGCTCCATCCATGTCATTGCAAACATCAAGATTTCACTCCTTTTTTATGGCTGAATAATATTTCATTGTTTATACATACCACCTCTTCCTTATCCATTCATCAGTCGATGGACACTTGGGCTGCTTCCACATGTTGGCTATTGTAAATAATACTGCTATGAACATAGAGGTGCATGTATTCCTTTGAATGAGTGTTTTTGTATTCTTTAGGTAAATACAAAGTTTTTTTGTTGTTTTTTTTTTGGTTTTGTTTGTTTGTTTTATTTTTTTTTAAACTAAGTTCTATGCCCAATGTGGGATTTGAACTCACAAGAGTTGCACACTTTACTGACTGAACCAGCCAGGTACCCCTCCTACTTTGTTAGGTATTAATTACTTTTTTGGAGTTGTGACTGTTTCTGGGTTTTTAATTATATTATGCCAGTCTATGTATTTGTACTATGCCACACTTTTATAGTAATAACTTTTTAGTATTGCCAGATAAAATACAGGACACTCAGTTAAATTTGAATTTCAGAATCTCATGCAATATTTGGAACATACACATACTAAAAATATTATTCATTACTTATCTGAAATTCAAATTTTACTGGGTGTCCTGTATTTTATCTGGCAACCCTAAATTCCAGTATCTAGCCATACAGTTTGCCTCCAGTCTTTTCCCCCTTTTAAAAGTGTCTTTTTTTTTTTTTAAAGTAGAGTCCTTTAAAAATTGGTGGATGGGTTCTTTGGGGAAGTATTTAAGTGTGATTAATGGCTACACCAGCAAAAGAAAACAAAAATGGGTTACATTTCATTCTTCAAAACAGACTAATTTTAAAACATGTTAATTCCTCCGAGGCTAGTTGGCCCTTTTCCCCACTCCACCCTTCCCTTTTATCCTGGAGAAAAAGTTCTTTACCATTTGCCATGGACTAAATGTTTGTGTCTTCTCCCACTCCACACTCCTTCCACTCGTATGTTGAAGCCCTAACTCCCAGTGTGACTTGAAGATAGGGCCTGTGAGGAAGTGATAAAGGTGATAGGAGGTTATAAGGGTGAGACACTATTCTGATAAAGTTGGTGCCCTTATAAGAAGAGGAAGAAACACTAGGGCCCTTGCTCTGCTATGTGAAGACCCAGCGATAAAGTGATCATCTCCAAGTCTGGAAGAGAGCTTTCACCAAGGAAGCGAATCAGTTGGAAACTTAATCTTGGACTTTTTAGCCTCTAGAACTGTGAGAAATAAATTTCTGTTGTTTAAACCATATAGTCTATCGTATTTTGTTATGGCAGCCTGAGCTCATTAATACACCATTTGCTGACTAAACTATTTGCATATTTTAGAGCAAATTTCAGGTAAAAATTTTTAAAACAATTATTTTTGTTTAAAAAAATCCTATAATTTAAGCAAAATTTTTGCCATCTTAATTTTCATTTTACGTACGAGCAAATGATTGACACTTTAGAAGATTATGTAACCTAACCAAAATAACTCAGCTGTTAACTTTATAATCAACGCTGAACATTGGGGTGCAATTGATTTCTTGGGGTTAGTCCAGGAATCATTTATCTCCAGGATTCCTGCTCTGGGTATGAACTCATCTAGCACTGTCTCTGCTGAAAATGGACAGTTAATTTGATACAAGCAACCTCTATTTTTCTACTCTTTGGCCCAAAATGTTTCCATATCTTTATTAATTTTTCACATTTCTCTCACCTTTCTGTCTCCTCCTTCCTAATATCACTACCTGTGATTTTTGTAACAAACTTTGCCATGCTCTCCTTATCCTCCTCGTATCCTAAAATTCTTTCTCTATTTTTCTTTTAGTCTACAAACACATTCACATGCTTCCCATTGTAATAAAGCTTCATATTGTTTTCAGATCGCAGACCCCTTTCTCTTCTTTTTCTCACCATCTATTTCTAAAAGAAAGTTAGTTTCTCCCACATTTATTTTTATCCTATTACAAACATAATATACATGCACAATGAAAACAACTTAGACCACATACCACACACACACTATCTGAAATCCTACCATCCATGGATAACCATCAACCTCTGTTAACATTGTTCTCTCTCTCTCCTACCCTCCCTCTCTCTTCAGCTATTTCCCTCTCTTTCTACCTCTTTTACTTTCTCAATCTCTCTCATCTATCTAAAATCTATTGTGTATATATAATCTCATCCGCTTTTGTGCCATATAGATTTAATATTTTAAATCAAAATGTTATTGAATTATTGTTTTTATTTTTATAAAATAATGCAAGTCTATAAAGTCAATAATAATACAAGGCTTATATTAAACATATTAAAAAACCACTCACAGTAGTTTCTTGCCCCATTCCTCTCCACCCATTCATCTCCTTATAGATGAACCTTGAAAAGTTTTTAGGTATCCCTTAAAACTTTAATTTTCATATTCTAATTCATATGCTGTATTGCTCGGGGTCCCAGTAGAAAAAGAGATGATTAAAGAAGTTTAATGAAGAGATGATTTACAAAGGAGAAGGCCAAATTAAGGAAGCAGGAAGGGATGATAAAACACCTGGGACTTGTATTAGTGGAACTAATAATAGTAGGATGCCATTATCAACTCTAGGATTGACAGGGGCAAGGTCAGAGAAGTAATTACCAGAACACAGTAAGAACAGTAGGTGGAAGAGAGGGCCCACCTTGGAGAGCTGTGACCATAGGTGGTGGAATGCAGACACTGCCCAGCCTAGGGTGGGAGGGTGGAAGCTACAGAACCAAATAGCCTACTTTCTACTTCTTCCTGTCCTCCCGTTTCCCACTAATACATCCCATTAAGCAAACCCAACTAGAAGCTAAAGACAAGGAACCCAGATGATAGTTTGAAGAGACCAGCCTTCTGAGGCACAGAGCAGGTTAGAAAGGGTTACAATAGATCTGCAAGAGCACAGGGAAAATTACCAACACATAGGCCTATACTAATATTTTTTGCTTTATGGATTTATATCTTGACAACTAACTATGATAATAATTGAGTGCTTTTTCTCACACTTTCTCACCTTTTCTTTTCATATATCTCATAATGTTGTACTTTATAAATTTTATTTGGAAACAAAATTGTAGCAATTATCCAGTGTTTTACATAATTATGTAAATAATTATTCACTGCCGAGCCAAGTAGTGTACTATGATGTTTCCATTTTTTTATTTTATTATGTTAATCACCATACATTACATCATTAGTTTTTGATGTAGTGTTCCCTGATTCATTGTTTACATATAACACCCAGTGCTCCATTCAGTACATGCCTTCTTTAATACCCATCACCTGGCTAACCCATCCCCCCACCCTGATGTTTCCATTTTATACCACTCTTTACCTTACTCTATCTCCGGAAATTCATAATTGCCCCATATCTTCATTTGTTTAGTTTTCTGTGTGTTTGTCACTATTTTTTCCCCCTAAATGTCCAAAATTATTCTTCATAGGGCCAAACACATCAGAGAATCTTTCAGTTCTATTTTCCCCTGGAACATTCTTTTCCTTGCTTCAATTTGAATCAGTTGCTTTCTTGTCCCTGATGTTAGCTGTCCACCCATGACTTGTGTCCTCAGATTTATCTTTCTTTCTTCCCTTTTGCTGAATTCCATGTCTTACTCTTGTGGTTTTCTTCTTTGTTTTGGTAAAGTACACTATCTACTTGTTTCATGAGAGAAGGTGCAGAAGAGGTAAAATTTTGAGTCATGCATGTCTGGAAATATCTTTATTTTACTTTCACATTCAATTGATAATACGTCTGGGGATAGAATTCTAGGTTGAAAATCGTTGTCCTTCAGAATTTTATAGGCATTGCTCCACAACCTTTTAGCTTCCATAGTTGCTGTTCACATATTACATGCTGCGATGACTCTTGTTCCTTTTTATGTGACCTGTCTTTCCTTTCTTAATGTCTGCTGTTCTGAAATTTCATGGTGAAATTTTGGACTTTGTTTATTGTGTTTGACACATAATAACCTTTCAATCTCATCTTGTTTTTCAGCTCAGCTCAGCAAAATTCCAATATAATGTGTCTTTAATAATTTTTCCCCCCATTTTGTTTTTTCCTCTCTTTTGAACTCCTGTTGTTTGGGTGCTGGATCTTCTGATTCTCTAAGTTTTATTCTGCACCCTGCCCCCACCCCAGCATTTAGTTTGTGAATAACTTGTAATAACTATTTTCAAAGTTGGACGTATTATCTCTTAAAATGGGCAAAAACATACACTTTCATACCCAATATGTGCCTAATATTCGTTAGACCAGTTCTTCTTTCCAAACACTTTTCATAATTGTCCTTCTCAATGGATCCTGACTCTGGCCATGGTGTGTTGCCCCAGAGCGTTACACTTTTAGAGATACCAAACAAAGGAATACTTGGAAATAATGTTACCTGTGAAGACTACCTTAATTAAGGTGGCATAAGAAATAGTATATTTTGGCCCAAGTTACGGTATTTTGAATTCGGGCTTTGTAGAACAGGATAATGACCACTTTTGTTTAGCAGACCTTACCCAATTATTTTCAATGTGTATTGCTCCTGAGAGAAAGACCCATAAAAGTAAAGAAAGTAAAGCATCTGTTAGAAATGCAGGAGACAGACTTATGGCAAGTATCCATGTGGAATTACTGGAATTCAAACATGAGATAGCTGTCACAAGAATGAGTACTAAGGTAATTATTGGAAGTGAAAAATTAAGTCAGATAGTAAAACTGATTTGGAAAATTAGTTTGACAATGAGGACTGAATTTGCCCACTAGGTTATTTATGATATTTTCCATGAATTGAGCAAGCTAACAAGCTAAATCCAACTTCTAATGGTTTGATGAAAATACGGCATGTGATAAAATAGAAGAATTTTATTACATATGTGAAAATATGTAAAATTAGTATTTCAATTCTCCCAATCCCTTCTCAGTATATCAGGTTAAGCAAGTTACCTTTAAGTGAAAGTTTCAGCAGTATAATTAATAGACTTTTATTAAGTCTTGGTAAAACCTTTTTGGTATACTGCCCAGAAACTAACTGAAGAATGATTATAACAGCTGGATAACAAATCCTTCCACAATATAAGTTCTTTGATTTCAACAAAATTAAAGAAGAAGGGTCCAATGGAGTTGTTAGCTGATAGATTATTAAAGTTTACTTAAAAAATCAAATTTATTTTTATGATTAATTTTTATGTGCTTTTTGTCTGTGATTTGGGAATAGTTTATGGAAAGGATATCCCATTCCTATACTATTATTTATGAAAATAAGATTTTTTTTAGAAGATTTTATTTATTTGAGAGAGCACGAGCAGGGGGAGGGGCAAAGGGAGAGGGAGAACCAGACTCCCTGCTGAGCAGGGAGCCCAGTGTGGGACTCCATCCCAGGACCTTGGGATCATGACCTGAGCTGAAGGCAGACACTTAACCAACTAAGCCACCCAGGTGCCCGAAAATAAGATTTTTTAATACATCTATAATAGCAAAGTGTAATAATAGAATTTATGCTGAGCACTCTTTAACTTTAGCAGTAAGAAATATCCATCCATTAATATTTTAATTGATTGAAAAATAAATAACTCATGTTTCTCACTGAGATGAAATTTAAAATAATAACTTTAAAAATTAATAATTCTATCAAAATCTGCAATACAGATTTTTTCATCATTTGTGTACTACTAATAATCATAAATGCTAACTCAATCCAGAAAAAAATGTTAAACATTTTGACCTTTTTGACATGTGACATTTTTTTTTAAAGATTTTATTTATTTATTTGAGAGAGAAAATGAGATAGAGAGAGCATGAGAGGGGGGAGGGTCAGAGGGAGAAGCAGACTCCCTGCTGAGCAGGGAGCCCGACGCGGGACTCGATCCCGGGACTCCAGGATCATGACCTGAGCCGAAGGCAGTCGCTTAACCAACTGAGCCACCCAGGTGCCCGACATGTGACATTTTTAAACATAAAAATTCAAATTATAGATACTCATAATAGAATCATCAAAAAGTTGGTTTAAAAGCATTTAAATTTGTTATTTGGGATAAAATTCTTTGGGAGAAATGAAAAGGAAATATGAGAATAGAAAAGAATGCAGTAAAATTTCCAACTGCTAAAATATATGTATATATATATATATATATATATGTATTTTTATATATTTTAATGGTTGTGGTAACAAATTACTATGGTATTTAAAGTCCATTGGATAAATAGAGCACAACAAATTTTAAATATCAGTATATACTATATTTTTAAAAATCACATCCTTGCAGCATACTTAGAGGTCAACTTAAAAACCACTATAGTTTTTTTCTATTTTCTCCTTCATACTGTAACTATTTGTTTTAAACTTTTAACCCTTTTATGAGAATGCAAGTCATTGAGGATATGGACCATGTTTTCTAAGTTTTGTGTCTTTCACAAAATTTTAACATAGTGTCTTATTCACAGTGGGAGCTCAACTAAATATTTACTGAAGAAATTATTTTTATTTTATCAAAGAGAGTCAGTTGTTTTTACCTAGACTTCAGTTTAGTTTTTCCTACTCTTGATAATCAGAACAACTGCCTGATGGAAATAAAATTTGAATTAGAAGGTAACTCACGTATTATCTTTAAAATGAGAATAGGAACAATATTGTAAGAAAGAAACAAGGATATATTATAGTAAACCAAATATATTTTCTTAAATGTGATTATTTTTTATATAAAATAAAGCAACATTTAAACATTCAGAAATGTATTTATTGACATAAAACTGTAGTGTATATATACCCGTAACTAAAACCAGTGTCTTTTCATGATGATTCTTTCTAATGTGCACCAAATTAGAAAGCAGTAAAAACACCAGCAGATGGGTCAGAGTGGTTGGCAACAAACCTTTTCTCCTCAGGTCACTGATAGAATTGTAATGAAAAATTATATATTCTTTTGCGCTTTACTCAGCACCTCTGTTTAGGACACCATAAGCACAAGATATTGCCTAACATTGCCTTATTTGCTGCATATGCTATAATCTAGCAAGAAGAAGTAGCTTATGCATGCAAACTGGTTTACATGTATAAAGCACTTCTGCAGTTTTTGAGGATTATCAAGAAGGTTTGGTCTTGTCCTGTGATTATAATCTTGTGGAATTGCATTTAAATATACAGCATTTTACTCTATACCTAGTATTATTCAAGAAATAATATTACATAGCAACCTTTTAAAAAATAACATAACTTAGACAAAAGCAAACTTTAAAAATACAATAAAAACTCAAAACCAACTTAGAAATATCAAGTTTGGGTTTAGGAATTAGATAGCCTAAAATCTCCCTTATTTTTTACCATTCCCTTGTCACTGAAATTGTTGCTTGAAATAAGAAAATATTATCATGAATTTATAAAATTTTTGTACTCAAAAGAAATTTGGAAAAAATTTAAAAAAAGAAAAAAGAAAAGAAAAATTTGGAACTATCAATATATATGACAAACTTTTATTTTAGCAGTATCTTTGTGAATACTAATTCTAGGTAACATTTATTGAGTACCTCCTTTGTACCAGGAACTCTGCTTAGCACTTTACATTTAATCCTTACAACTCTCTGAGGTAGGTAATATTACTGTGCCCATTTTACAAGGTCTCCAAATCAAGTTTCATGGATGGCAAAAGGCACACATGGGGACGTTCATATCTGGGTCTTCCTGAACTGCTTATTAGACTGTGAGCTCCTTGAGGAGGAAGGGGGCAGAGTCTTAGCGTATCTCAGTACCATTACAGTGCTGATTGCATAGAGGAGAAAGTTAGAGAAGACCCTTTCACTGGGTGTCATGACAGTGGGTAATAGCTAGGTGTAGCAGGTGAGTGGCCAGACCAAGAATTGTAATGCTTCAAACAAGCTAAGAAAAATCACATTTGTTAGGACATTAGAGTGTGAAAAGACTTCCACAAAAATGATAGAGTACTATGAAAATTAAATGTTCAAACTCACATCTAATTTCCCTATGATTACATCTAATTAATCAGTGCCAATTTTATTATTTATTATGATGTATGATATTGAAACCAGGGAGTTTCTATTATGTTAAGCTAGTTCCTTTTGTCCTCCTATAAATCTTTAACAGCTTCTTACTTCACCTTAAGGTTTCTTTTCAACTCATTTGTATCTCGGCAAGGAAAAAAATATGGAAGGGAAACCATGTAAATTAGTTCAATTTCTCTGAGGCAGAGAACTCCGGGCTATGAATTTCTGGTGTTTATGTGTTAGTCGAAATAAATAATTAGAACTTAAAAGTGGTCTTTTGGGTTCTTTATTTAAACATTTACTACTTTATTTTCTTAGTAAATGAGATCAGGAATAGCGATTTGATTAAATCACATTCATCACCTATAAAAATGTTAAACTTCTTTATCATTGTAACTTTGGGCTTCTCAAAGACCACCAGCATCCTGAAGAAGAGGACAAGAGCCACACAGGAGCCATTCTCCTGCTCTTGCCCAATTCAGAGTCCCCACAATTTTTCTAGAGTTCGCAAGCTAGCACAAAAGTCTTTTGAACTATTTAAGCTCACTTTAACTGTGTCCTGAAGTCCTAAGTAAAAATAATTTATTCCAAATTGGTCCAAAGGGAATAAAAAGCAAAGTGAAAAGAAATAATTTTATGTTGTCTGGACTGCCAAATTATATAAAGGTAAACAACTCTAGGGGAAAAAAACAAAAACAAGTGTTAAGCATTTTTTCCCCTCCACTCATAAAAAGTACTTTTAAAAAAGTGCCTTTCTTTTATGCACATTAAAGCAAACAAAAAGGATTGACTCAGTGCTCCACTTTGTGGGGAAGACAGCCTGGAGATACTTTAGCTCCCTGCTAAGCCTTTGGTATCCATCAGAACTGTGTTTCCGTAGTTGTAAAATTGACTATAAGTAAAAGTCTGCTTAATCATCTGTGCATTTCCAATTTGCCTACATAGGTAAAAGCACTTAGAACAGTGCCTGGCACATAGATAGTACACAGGAAATGTTAGCAATAGCAATAGAATGGCTTAGATAGCATCTGTATACTGCCATGACAAAGAAGGAACGTCAAAGGGGATGACTATCTAACCAGAAAAGTAAATAGGGATTTTGATAAAGTCTGAAATTGAGCATTCATGAAGTTTCAGGAGCCCACCTTTAGGATTCCTGCAATCCTACTCTTTCAATTTGTCTTCAAACATAATACAGAAAATATGTTTTAACAAACAGAGCAATCCTTTATTTCAAATTTCTCTTAGACTGCTCTAACTTATTTAGGGTTTGAGGAGATATAAAAATGTCCAGCTTAGGGTGCCTGGGTGGCTCAGTCGTTAAGCGTCTGCCTTCGGCTCGGGTCATGGTCCCAGGGTCCTGGGATCAAGCCCCGCATCGGGCTCCTTGCTCCACGGGAAGCCTGCTTCTCCCCTCTCCAACTCCCCCTGCTTGTGTTCCCTCTCTCACTGTGTCTGTCAAATAAAATCTTTAAAAAAAAAAAAATGTCCAGCTTAATCACTGTTTGAATGTACTTTATAAAAAATACAGCTGAGAAAACCATGCTGTGCTCAATTTAAAAGCAAACCAAAATAGAGCTCAAAGGACTGAACTAGGAAGGAATTAACATAGGTTTATAATAGATATTAATATTAACTGATAACCCAGGCTGTATGACTGGTAAAATCTTTTCAGTGTTTAATCTTATAAAAATCATTTGGTTATCAAGCAAAGGAACTAATTTTTTTTCTGAGTACCAAAAGTTTTGGTAAGTCTACCAAAAATAAAAGTTTTTTTTTATGAACATATCTTAATATACTCAATAAACCATTCCACGTGAAAATACAGAAAAAATAAAATTTTAAACAAAATATAAATTCTAATACAGAAGAAAAAAGCTGAATGGGAGCAATAGAAAAGTTATCAATTTTAACATGGACCTTATTACCACTAGCCAAAGCTCCTTTAGTATGAGGTCTGTGGGTAAGAAAATGCCAACATAATCATGTTCAAATATGTAAATGAGCTGCAGCTCCAGGTTTCCAGTCACATGCTTACTGAAGCAATAACATGATACATTGACACTGCTTCCATTTCAGGAGAACCTGGTTATAAAGAATAGAGCTAGGAACATTACAATGTACTTGCCCTTTGGTGTAGTAAATTGAGCTAGACTTTTTGGTTTACTTAATTACAGAGTCTTACTATCAAAAATAGATGCTCTAACTTAAAAAAAATACTTTCTTTGGTAATTTTGGATGACATTTCTGAGAAAAGCCCATAAAAGCTCCCTAAAAAATAAAATAATACTTCAAGACGTAGATATAAAATTCTCAAAGAATCGTCAATTAAAAACACACAACTTCCTTCCTGTTTCTGTTTTTGTCAAAAAAGCAGGTTATCTTTACACAGTCTCTGTAGCTCCAAGGAATTCCATTTCCACAGCAGCTTTTGGCGCTTGGGCCGAGCTACTCTTCTTTCGGAATTCTGCTGCGATTTCCTCAAAGGACTTTCCTTTGGTTTCTGGGACTTTGAAAAATGTAAACAGAGTAAAGGCCAGGACCACTCCAGCAAAGAGGAAAAACACATAAGGTCCACAGAACTTCTGCATAGAAACAAACAGAGTTCCAATTAGCAGCTGTTCTACTCCATCTCTGTTCAGCAAATTTACACAATATTAGGCTGCTTACCGCAATGTACTGGAAACACAGAGCTACAATGAAATTGCAGGTCCAGTTGCTAAATGCAGCTATTGCTAAAGCAGCAGGCCGGGGTCCTTGACTGAAGAACTCTGCCACCATGAACCAGGGGATAGGGCCAGGCCCAATCTCGAAGAAACTGACAAAGAGGAAGATGGCTACCATGCTTACATAACTCATCCACGCCAGTTTATCCTGAGGAAAAAACAAAATGAAAACAAAAGTGGGGTTGGGATTATTGGCTGCTGCTTCCTTTAGCTAAGTTCACCTCTCACTGAGTTCAGAGGTGACGCGGCTCTCTGCCTGATAGGTTTATGTGCAAATAACTACAGATTATTCTGGTTTGAGACGGGTTTATTCTAGTCTCAGTCACGCTTAAAATCTTTTGAACCCTGTCATTAGAAAATCCTCTGGATTAGGACTTTGATTCTCAGTCATTCTTCTCCTGTGATAGAAGCAAGGCAAGAATCTATGAGCTTTGCTCCTATTCATACCAAGATTGCTAGACAGGATGCCTTACCCTCCATGAAGTAGTGGATGAGGATGCTGGGTTGGAGAGGTCCGGGTACATTCCCTAGGTCACATAGGTAGCCAAATGGCAGAGCCAGTGTTAGAACCTGAGCGGGGCTGACCCCAGAGACTATACTCTGACCATTTGGCGACACTGCCTTCCTTGGTAACAAGTGCAATTCACTTGTGACATTTAAGTCTTTAAACCCCAAAAGCTAGTCCCCCTTTACTTTACATTTCTTCCTTGTATTCTATGCTGTTCCTCTGGCTTTATTTCATAAGTCAGTCTCAAATGTTTTGACATACCGAGCACTTTAGCCTGGAACACAGAAGTGCTATCATATGGTAACCAAAAATCTCAGTGCAAAAATCTACACTTACCAGTAATATAAGTCCCACAGACATGAAGATGGCACAGACAAACATCCCACTCATTCCTATTAGAAACAGAGAGCGTCGCCCTGCCTTTTCCACAAGGAATACCTAGGAAAGTTTTAAAACATACTTAGTTTTTACTGCTGAAGAGGTAATTTTAATTTATACAGCTGGAAGGAGGCAGTTCTATAATCCCGTTTTACAGATGTGGAACTGAGTTGGGGGGTGACTCTTGCCTCAGGTGGCAGAACTGGTCTCAGTGAGCAGAAGTAATTAACAGATACCTGCTTCATTTAGTCAAAGTGATTTGAATAGGCCATTCTGGACAAAGAGTCATAACCTTACCATCACTCTGCAATTATCACTTGAATACAGTATTAAGAGGCTGTACATCTTGGATCTCTTCCAATAGATTTCTTGTACATTTAAAATGGCTCTACATAAAAAAGGACATTAATTTATCTTTTGATAATTATCCTGTTCTAAGTACAAGGTTTTGTGCACAGCAGACAACCTGAAATAGTATAACTGTTGCGTTGTCAACCATTCTCATCCAACTTTCTCACTGCTAATAAAGTCAAATTACGACCTGACAACTTACAGAATTTGATCACTTTACCAAATAGTCAGATCTGCATTTTTCTGGTGTGCGTAAAGTGTATTTGGTGCTGGAAGTGAATTATCCATTTGAAAAGATAAGACTTTAAGGCAAAAGCTTAAAGTGCTTTCTTATCCTAATTTAGGAGATAGATCATTGGTACCTTGGGGTCTGTGGACCTTTGCATTAATGTTTAACATTTACAATTAGACAAGACCAATGTTTGTTTATACAGACTCTTCTTGCTTGATCCTTGGGATACTGCCAAGGTTGGTGAATCACACACAAAAATTATGTCATAATTTCTCACTTCAATGAGTAAATTGGCTTGGCTCATAAATCTATCAGTGACTCAACAGCAATTCAACAGCCTTGAGCTCTGGCTCTGAGAATATCTGAGAAACATTTGTTTTCACCTGTAGTAAAAGCCCCTTTCATTTCAGAGGCAATTCATATTTGGGTTTCAGATCACTTCAGGATGATGAGCAAAGAGCCCACACTTACTGTTGAGAAGGTAGTATGAAAAACACCTCGCACCCAAGTTCATAACATTTATCTATATAATTTGACTCTATGACTTTCCAAGTTGACTTGATGACACCATGTTAAGCTATCAAGAAAATAGAAGCATTTCTTCAGGAATGAGGGCTTTACTATGTTTCTTCTGTTTTTGAACAATTGTTACTAATAGGATAATAAATTATGAACTCACTCCTTGAGGATGGAGATGTCTGCCTGACCTAGAACCCTTGTCTTTGCCCAAGACAGTGTGTGTCACACAGATCCTGGATGCCACTGCTTCTCCTCTAGACCCATCTGTGTCCCCATTCCCTCCACATTTCTTCCTGTTTTGTTTTCTCTCAAGTTTACAGGCTCTCTTCTACCAACCCATCAGTGTGGGAGAAAATATGGAATGTGGAAACATAATTCAGCATGGAGTTAGGAAAGTCTTTCTTTTCCCAAATACTCATTCCGAAAAAAAAAATTGATTGATTATGTCCCTTCCAAGTTGGTGAAACATTTAATACTTATCAGTGCATATTCCTATTTGTATATCTTTATTTGAAAAGATACACAGAATTCAATAACATTGGTTAATTTAGGGGAGAGGAGTTGCGTGACTGAAGGACTATGCTTTTTGTACTTTTTGATCCTTAAAACAACTTTTCAAAAATAAATATAATTAAAAATCTTAAATGTTATCTGTAGCCCTGGAGGGTTAATTAGACAGATGATTAGAGCTGACATTTAAAATGTCACTCATCTGTTCAAAAACTTTCACAGAATAAATGGATAAACTCTAAAAAGGCATATTCAAAATAATCAAGAAACTTTTCCAAACAACTACTCCTACTCCAGCTGGGTTGGTGGGGAGGGGGGCAAAAATGAAATTCTGCAGTAGTTTCCTTTATAGGCATTTAGAATTTGGGTTACCCAATTTTGACAACTTGTTGCTTTACACAGCAAATCCTGTTACACATAAAATGTTTTAAGCATAATTTCTATATTAGAAAAATATGTTGAAGTAGGATTTGTAAAAAATATATCTCAGGAGACAAAAGAATGTGAGTAGCCCTTGGATTACATCCCAGTAGCAGGCCTTCATCGATTTTGAGTGGCCTTTTGGCTTGAACAGGCATTATCGCTAAAGGCATGTCTACAGAACTGCTGGTGTTCCCTTGTTATCTGTTCTCCCTCCTCTTTCCAAGGTCCAGCACTGTTTAATGTAGTCTGGACAAATCTGCTTTTTGATCTAGGTAGCTAGGCTGTAATTTATTGACCACCCTAAGGTAATAGTTAAAAGTCCATGTGCAGAGAATGAAAAACAAGTGACTGAAGTATATTGAATATAACATGGTGACCAACATTTAAAAGCACAAGCTTTTTGAATATCCTACATTCAAAGATAAAAATAAGCCCAATTATCCTCATTTTAGAGTGAATTACATGAGTTGGGAAGTTTTAGGGGGTTTTTTTGTTGTTGTTTGTTTACTTTATTCTTAGATTATTTATGTTAAATATTGTCAAGATACTGAATCATTCATTATATAAGGTATTCGGTCTTGAAAAGACTATATGACTTTTCCCCTTGTGAGAAAAAAAAATAACATTTCAAAACTAATAACATTTCAAGTTATACCACTTCTACTCCATCTCTTATAATATCACACACACTTTAATGCATCACCAGAAGTTATGGCCTTGTGAGCTATCTAGAAGCTCTGTTCATTAACCTAATATCGTTAGCATTTGCTGAGTCTGTTTAACCCTGTCATGGGCATAGATACGTTACAGAAGACCTTATTTTTTTTTTAAAGTGTTTTTGCCAAGACATCAGGATAAAAAAAGGATTTCAACCATGGAAAGAGAGGAAACTAGGTAGAAGACCCAATATTGATAGGAATGACAAGTAGTCACCTGATCCCAACAGATTCAAGTACAGAGCAAAGGAAAAGGACTCCATCTATTTACACAAGGAAGAAGTCCTCTGTGCCCCAAGTAAGTTATTAATTCACAAATGAGTGACTAAATGGCATTCCAGCAAATGGGGACAACCAGTGATCCACTTGTTCAGCCATGCTTAGTAGTTTGTTATTTGCATATAGGACTCTTCCTGTGACCCACTTGGTTCTATACACCCAATACACATGAGCAATAAATCACTGGTTGCTTTTAGATCACAAGGTACCCCCTTCCCCCATTTCTGAACTGAAGAACAAGTAGCATATTTATCTAGGGTATTAACTCACAGAGAGAGCAGTGAAAACCATGTTGATGGCACCAACTCCAATGGTTGCATAAACAGGTTGGCTGATTCCAGCTGTCTGAAAAATGCTAGTTGAGTAGTAAAAGATCTGTAAAGTAATAACAATTTAGCTTTAATCAAGAATCCTAGCACTGTAGCTTGAAAGCAAGAAATATTTTAGGTTGTTTATTTTTAGTAGTTTCTATGGAACCATGGTCCCTAGAATGCCCTAAACATTTTATCTGTCCTCTTCTTCCAGGCAATGAGAAACCACTATCAACCTTTAGTGTTTGAAATTTCTGATTAAAGTTCTCCTTAAATTTAGCTGAAAACTTGGGGTCTGCATTATCTTGATATGTATTTTTTAATTTTTAAACTTTTTGTTAAGGTATAAAATACAAAAAAAGTACACACAACATAAGTATACAGATTAATTTTTACAAACTGAACACACCTGTGTAACCCACACACAGATCAAGAAATAAATAATTTCCAGTCTTCCAGAACCCCCCAGACTATCCCCCTATTTTTCCAAGGAAGCTCTTCAGCCTCTAACATCATGATAAATTTTGCCTAGTTTTGTACTTGCTATAAATGGAACCACACAGTGTGAATTATTTGGTATCTGGCTTCAACATTACCTTTGCGAGAATTATCTATATAGTTGTGTGTATTTGTACACTGTTCATTTTCATTGCTTAGTATTTTTTTGTATTAATATACCACTATTTATTATCCAATCTACCACTGATGGGTATTTAGGTAGTTGTCATTTGGGTGAATATGAAAGGTGCTGTTATGAACATTCTAGTAAAATCCTTGTGAAATATGTACACATTTACATCTAGGAATAGAATTACTAGACCATAGTGTATGCATATGCTCAGCTTTGATAAATATGGCAAATGGTTTTCCAGAAAAGTTGTGTCAATTGACACTCCTGCCAGCGTGTATAAGAATTCTGGTTGCTATTGCTTTTAATCCAAAATTTTTCACTAATCTCTGTAGACATGGAGAAATCTTCAAAATCTCTATAATGGCCCTTATTATTAATTATGTTTTTACATTTATAATGGTCTTTTTAAGGCCATTCTGTCATTCTCTCATCCTCTCTCATTCCTTCCCCATTTAACATGTCCTGTTGCTGGCACCTCTTCCTGCAGATAGGGCTAATGGAGAAGGACTGTACAGACTGTGCTCAGAGAGGAGTAGCTTATAGCACACTGTACACTATCCCACATTTTTAGGCTGCCCAACAGCCTCAGTTCAACATTTCCTGGATGCCTCTAAGTCAGGCACTGGGATAGTAGCTAAAGCAGGGAGGTTCAGAAAGACTAAGTCTTGTTCCTTTGGATATACAGGCAGAGCTGAGAAAATGGATACAAATTTGGTCTCCAAACCCCGAAGTTATATAGAGTATTAGATTAAAACGGACATCAAGGAACCATTAAAGGAGGATAGAGATGACAGAAGAGCAGTATTCACCTTGTTGATTGAGGTCCAGGTCTCCTTTTGTTTCAACAGATGAGAATTACTTTCTTTACCTCTTCCAAGACTCTGCCCATCCACAAGCCACCCCCTTGTGGATCTGTAATTAGCTCATAATAGAGGAAGCCCAAACCACATTTTTAACAGCAGTAAAAGAGGATAAGTGATTTTTTAAATCTTTTTTTTTTAGCAAATACTTACTTTTTTTCTTCTAGTAGCTAATTGCCAGTAGAATAATTTTAGTCTGTGTAATGCGGTGATTTCAGTTCAAAACCTAAAAACTGGCTAGTTTAACATTCAGTATGTTTCTTAATCATGTCTTGTCTACTGCCCTCATTCACCACTGTCATGCCAGTTGACACTGTAGTTTCTTTTGTATGCTGGCTCCCCAAATAGAGTGAAAATTTCTTTTCTTTTTTTTAAAGATTTTATTTATTTATTTGACAGAGAGAGACACAGCGAGAGAGGGAACACAAGCAGTGGGAATGGGAGAAGGAGAAGCAGGCTTCCTGCCAAGCAGGGGGTCCAAAGGCAGACGCTTAACGACTGAGCCACTCAGGTGCCCCTAGAATGAAAATTTCTTGCATGGCAGGAAATTTCTTTGCACCTAGCCATTTGGTTTGATTTTGTTTTGTTTCGTTTAGTTTGTTTGTTTGTTTGTTTATAAGTAGGTTTCACACCCAGTGCAGAGCCCAACACAGAGACCAGCATAGGGCCTGAATCCACAGTCCCAAGATCAAGATCAAGAGTCTGATGCTCAACCAACTGAGCCACCCAGGTGCCCCTGGTATAGGTAAAGGGAGGTGGGTGCCTGGGTGGCTCAGTGGATTAAGCGTCTGCCTTCAGCTTAGGTCATGAACCCAGGGTCCTAGGATTGAGCCCCGCGTTGGTCTCCCTGCTCAGTGGGGAGCCTGCTTGTCCCTCTCCTTCTGCCCCGCCCCCCCAATGCCCTCTCTCTAAAATAAAGAAAGAAAAATCTTTAAAAAAAAATAATAAAGATACATAGATAAAGGGAACCATGGACTCCTTTTGCCTGGACTATCCGGAATCCTAAACTTGCTATTCAACTCTAGAAGCCCCTTAATTTAAGGTTTTTTTTTTTTTTTTTTATAATTATTCTCCTTTTCCCGCTTTTGTATTAATTATGATTTTTGCTTTTTACCTTCCATCTTAATAGACACAGTGTCATTGATTGTTGACATTTTTAAAAATTCTAATCCAATTTTAGAAAGCAGGTGAGGCAAAACAAAGAAAATTAATGCTCAGTATATGTTTATTGTAGTAAAACATGATATCAACATTTTAAAATGCCTTTAGTTATTTAAATTTATACCCCTTTCCCGGGGTCCAGAGTCTCTTATGGTTTGTCTCCCTCTCTGATTTCTGGATATTATATGTAACTAATGAATCATTGAACACTACATCAAAAACTAATGATGTACTCTACAGTGGCTAACTGAACTAACTAACTAAAATAACTCAAGAAATTCTAATACAAAAAAAAATTTATACCCCTTTCTTTCCCTATTTTAGGGAGTTAGAGAGTATTCTTAAACTTACCCCATTGATTCCAGAAAATTGCTGAGCCACATGCAGCATCAGTGCGACTAGAATAGGCTGTCGGTAGCTGGAGTTGGTGAAGAGCTGAATTATGGAGACTTTCTGTTCACTGGATGCTTCTTCTTTTTCCTTTCTCATCTCATTGATGTCTTTGGTGACATCAATACCTCCTCTGAGTCTTTTCAGGCCTGCCCACAAAATGATCAGATTGATACAACTCAGGTCAAAACAAAAGCAAATTTATTTTTATTATGTTAATGAAAGAGCTATAGTTCTGCATAGCCCATTCTATTGCTTTACAGCATGAGTGTTGGCAATTCTTTTTGTTAAATTAAATCCTGTTTTTAAATTTTGAGAAAAACATTTGGCTTTATCTAATGACAAAGAAAACTATGATCTTTGTTATCATAGAAGCATAATGCAGGTAAAGGTCTTTTAGAAGCCTCTGGTTGAGTCCAATCCTGTGCACATGGGTTTCCCACTTGGGATCAAGTGTTTATGGATTTGAAATGGCATGCGTGAGTCATATTGAAGTGATCTTGCACATTCTTCTTACATGTAATCATTGACTTCATTTGGAAAGCGCTCATACCGACTTGACCAGTAAACATTCTTGCACATTGTTTTTCATTAGTTGATAGTTCCAAAACAATAGGAAGAAAGAAAACCACCCACAGGCTTACTTTTCTTTGCTTTGACTTCTTCATCCAACTTGATGTAAAGGTACCTGGGGCTTTCTGGACAGAAGAAGAGCAGCAGAGACTGGATGATGGCTCGCACAGCAGACAAACCAAGCAGGATATGCCACTGCTCATGATTGCCCAGGATAAAGTTGAGGCCAACAATCTGAAAAGGCAGGGAGGAAGCATGGCAACTGCACAACACTTTGGGTCTGCCTTCTGTAACCATTTGTTGAAAAAGTACGTTGGTTATTTAATAGTAATCCCTGACAACTTTGATTCAAGTATGCCCAAAGCAGAAACTATTACTAGTGTGTCTTACTTAACTAAATTTGGGACTATTTGTTTTACAAAGAGTTCACTTAAATTTGTTTTCATTAACGCATATGGGCCATTTAGGATGGGAAACAACCAAACTTTTAAGAACACATTTGACATCTAAAGCAACACCAAAAACCATGTGTAACTTTGGACCCTAAAAAATTTCTCCTTAGATTACCCAGAAAAATAAAATGGGATTATATAGATAGAACAATCATTATAATGAGACCCAGATTTATCATCCTTATTGCAGTGGTTTACCCTCTGGATAATCCTAGGTTAAGGGTTCTGAGGACTCTGAGTCCATGGGATGGAAGGGAAGGATAGAGCCAGCTGAACAAAAAACTGCTATGGTAATCATACACATATTAATTGTCCAGGTAAGATGCTCAAAACAAAGGAAATCCAGCAGTTAAAAATGTGAAGTTTCCAATTCTTTGAAATCTGAACAGAATAATTTAATTCTAGACTAGCTCCAGAAGTTCAAGACCTGGCATGTTGGTCATGTTGGATCATCTCTAGTGCCAACCCTACCACAAATCCAAGGGGAGAAGTGAGGAGTGAAGCAGTAATAATTTAGCTTTGAGCTAAAAAGCCTAAGTCTCTACAGCATCCCCACTCCCAATGGTGGAACTATTTTTTTCCGCTGTGCTGGTCTATCAGGGAGGAAGAAGCTGGATAAAGTAGAGGATGGGTGAAGTAGGGGATGGGAGTTTTTACCTGACTAATAAGAATGCCCGTGACAATGGCCAGCTGGTGAAGTGTGCCAAGAGCACCCCTGAGTGTGGTTGGAGCAATTTCACCAAGGTACATTGGAACCAAGCCTGAAATTAGTCCTGCATAAAACATGAACATAAATGTGAAAGTACAGCCAGGACTATCTCAATAACAATAATTTGGTTTAAGTATAGTCAATATCCTGACTAAAAGGTCCTGTCAGAGTCTGTTGGAAGACCCCTTGTCCCCAGTCATAGACACAGTTTATGCAAAGAATATTTGTTGATAAGACTCAATTGAAGTTGTAGTTGGATATAGCAATAGAAAGAAATGGTTAGTCATGGATTTGGCAATTATTCATAGCATTGCCTTATTTAGTTAAAACCATGTTAAAATTGACTTTACATCATAATGCCTCAAGTTGTCTTCAGAAAAGAGACTGAAGAATGCTTTAATAATATTCTTGATCTAAACTCATAGTATTAAAGGAAATTAGAACATATCTAGGCCAATCTCTTTACTTGATAGAGGTGAGAAACAGTTTATCCAAGATCATAGTGCAATAGAGCTTTAGCACGAAAACTACAAGCCCTGAGTCTACACAATGTGGAAGTACCTCAAGATCACTGTTAAAGTGGTGAGGGAGGTGTGGACAGGTGGAAGAGGTTAAGGAATTCAGGGGCTCTTCCCTCAATTACTCCACCCAGAGCAACCCAGCTTCTTCTTTATTCTCTCCTAACAATGGGCTTCAGAAAAGATTTTGGTGCTTAAAGGAATACCAAAAATTGAAAAACCCTAGGCAATTCTGCCTTCTATAGCTTTCTTAAACACAGATGTACTCAGTCATGTTGGAAATGGTGGAGTATCCAGCCATTTGCTGAGTGCATAAAAAGGTTAGAGACTATCAACAAGCAAGGTTGAATGCAATGTTTAGCCTTTTCTTGAGAATTTAAAAATAAGACTTGTTAGAGTCTTCCTCTTAGAGAGTTTGTCTATAAAATGAAAATATATGGTTTTTGCATAAAAGATTAATTTGGGAACTCTTTCAATATGTTTTTAATGCTTTATTTTTTATTTTTTTTAAAGATTTTATTTATTTATTTGACAGAGAGAGAGACAGCGAGAGAGGGAACACAAGCAGGGGGAGTGGGAGAGGGAGAAGCAGGCTCCCCGCAGAGCAGGGAGCCCAATGCGGGACTCGATCCCAGGACCCTGGGATCATGACCTGAGCTGAAGGCAGTCACTTAACCAACTGAGCCACCCAGGCGCCCCTGTTTTTAATGCTTTAAATTGTTCTTAATATCTCACATGAACAGTTGCATGATTGATATGGCATCTGAATTTTGGCTGACATTTACATGTGACTCTAATGTGTGGTCTATTGAACTTAAATGAGAAAAAGCCCATTTAGGGCACCTGGGTGGCTCAGTCGTTAGGCGTCTGCCTTCGGCTCAGGTCATGATGCCAGGGTCCTGGGATTGAGCCCCTCTTTGGGCTCCCTGCTCCTCGGGAAGCCTGCTTCTCCTTCCCCACTCCCCCTGCTTGTGATCCCTCTCTCGCTGTGTCTCTCTCTGTCAAATAAATAATAAATAAAATCTTTAAAAAAAAAAAGAAAAAGCCCATTTATTTGTCCCTTTTCCAGGCTATACTTTCTGTGTAATACCTCCTATTGTAGCTCAAGAACATAATAATGTAGATAAGCTCACAGGTCTGAGTTCACACAAATTTAAAGTCAAAATGTATTTCCAGGCGCCTGGGTGGCTCAGTTGGTTAAGCGACTGCCTTCGGCTCAGGTCATGATCCTGGAGTCCCGGGATCGAGTCCCGCATCGGGCTCCCTGCTCAGCAGGGAGTCTGCTTCTCCCTCTGACCTTCCTCCCTCTCATGCTCTCTGTCTCTCATTCTCTCTCTCTCAAATAAATAAATAAAATCTTTTAAAAAAATGTATTTCCTATAATTTTTAGCAATTTTAATGCTCAGAACAGGACCAGGCATAATTTAAAAAGATAATTGGGGAGTACAAGTTACTTGGCTATGCTAGTGATAGGTTGCTCCACAATGTTTATAGCATTTTTTTTCAATTTTCCCAAAAATATTTGTGATTTTTTTTTCATACTCTATTTTTTAAAATGGAGAAAGAAGAAAGAAGAAGCATGATTTGGAACTCCTTGATAGTGTTATTCTTTGCATTTTACAGAACATCCAGTTAATATATCTAAGGCCAGGCAGAGAGAGTGCCAGAATTAATTCATTCTGAATCTAAATCTCTCCACATGTGGGTTGCCTCTTCACCTTGATAAAGCTATCCTAGCTTTCAGCTATTTGTATTAACATTGAAAACAATGAAAAGAGACTTTTAATTAAGTTATTAACTTGTGGGTATTTTGGACTTTTGTTTCAGGGGATCATTGAAGACACATGAAGCTGTAGTCTTTTCTCTTTGCAAGTAAAAACTATAAACATTTTATACATCATTTTGTGCTCTCACACCCTCCCCTGGCCCCAGTGGATATTAGTGCTTTGAAAGACAGCTCTATGATTTGGGACAATGGGTTAAAACCTTGGCTCCAAACCATCAGAATCAGGGCTTCACTGGCATTGAGAAGCTAAAGATTTAGCTATTTTAGAGATGAAGTGATCCTCCCTTTTAGAGATGTTCAGACCTCTGCTGATTAAATTTGCTTCTGAAAATTTGAAACTTCCAAAAGTTTGAAAAGCTATTTCCAAGAACTAGTGATTCCAGATATTCAGATGTGAGGTTCGCAAGGGGTGCATCCTTTGTCCATTATGAACTCCTCTACCAGCTGCTCCTTCCTGACTCCCTGTCCCTGTGGTCACTGCCACTGTAATGCTTCACCCAGCCGCATCTGAAATCCAACCACTGAGGGAATGTGGTCTGAGGGATGGGCTTGGGTGTCAAGGTCTTTTCAGAAAGGAGAGATAGAGACCTAGGTGGCCAAGTAGGCCATAAGAGCCAAGGTGGAGGTTCTGGGTGTAGCAGTGTGCCACTGTCTACTGCAGAGCAGGAGCAGTAACAACAGCTGGCTTTTCTCGGCAGCTTACTATAGGCAGACTCTATGCTGAACATTTTACATGTATTCTCACAAGTGCCCTACATCGTACATACTATCTCCTTCATTTAACAGATCAGGAAGCTATGAGTTAAATTATTTATCTTCGATTATACCCCTGGAAATTGCCATGAGCAAGAAGATAGTTTCACAACTCCCACTTACTGGTCCCAAACCTCCCTGACTCAGGACTTCAATTTTATGCTATTGCCTTTCCCTTTTGTGATGCCACCTCCGGCTTGAAAACTTCCCTGCATGTTACCATATCTGCCTTTAGAATAATTTTAAGACAAGTGTGTGTGTGTGTGTGTGTGTGCACACGTGTGTGCATGGTTGACTTACCACAGTAGAGTCCTGATATGCTTCTTCCTGAAATTATAAGAATGTGAGATGGTCCCAGTTTTGAAAACCCCATCAAGAGAGCTCCAACTAATGAGAGAATGTTTGCTACCAACATGGCTTTGATTCTGAAATTTTAAAAAGCAAGAATTAAAAATTCAGCATCAAAATTTGATAAAATTATTTGCTTTCAGAGTATGCTAAGATATTTACTTAAGAGCAGTTATTTTAATTTTTCTGAAAAAGTTAGTTGGGGAATTTTAAGCCATGATTGCTAGTTTGATTTATCTGTGGACTAAAGCATTAACAGTAAATAATGTTTATAATGAAAAAATCTGGGTTTCATGCATGTGATCTCCACAGTTTACTAGAGATGACTCAGTTGTGGTGATGACTGGTTTGATTTAAGATAACACTTCTGAAATTTTTTCAAACAGTTAACTAAGTTTTCTACAAGTTGCTCGTTTTAAGTAATTGTCTGGTGATAGCTATATTCAACACTGTAGTTGTAATCTATTACATCCTTTCTTTCCCCTCTTTCTTCCTTCTCTTCTCTTTTTTCCTTCCTTCCTTCCTTCCTTCCTTCCTTCCTTCCTTCCTTCCTTC
>NC_058403.1:91898962-92044732 GCF_002201575.2 Neomonachus schauinslandi | reverse complement strand
TTCCTTCCTTCCTTCCTTCCTTCCTTCCTTCCTTCCTTCCTTCCTTCCCCTTCCTTCCTTCCTTCCTTCTTCCTTCCCCTTCCTTCCTTCCTTCCTTCTTCCTTCCCCTTCCTTCCTTTCTTCCTTCCTTCTTCCTTCCTTCCTTCATTTCTTTTAAGTAGACTGCATGCCCAGCATGGAGCCCAACACGGGGCTCGAACTCACCACTGTGAGATCAAGACCTGAGCCAAGATCAAGACCCAAGCTGAGATCAAGAGTCGGACACTCAACCAATTGAGCCACCCAGGTGCCCCAAGAATGGCATCTTCAGAATAATGTTAACAACATAGTTGGTAAATATCTTTCCTTTCTAAAAAGACCTTACACCTCTTGACACTTGTTTCCTTTTCTTTTCAGGTGACAAGAAAGTAGGGATAATTCTGAATTTTCCAAACATTCTCATCCTTAACTTAAGCTCTTTGTTGTCTTCTTTTGCAAGAATATACAATCCACCTCTTAGATTAGTAGACAAAGCTGTGAATTGTCCCCCAAATGCATATTCTACAGGAGGGAAGCATGGTACAATGGAATGGTTCTAAAGAAAAGGCACCATAAAACCAAGACCATGCGATAGAGTTGCAACTCCATACTGTCAGCAAATCAGAAGTAATTTTCTACCTAAATCAGAGCTTAATTCATTAGCCCACATTAATTCACAAGTTCAATCCAATTTCTCAAAATGCAATAACACAATCTTCCAACCTAATTATCTTCATTGACAGTATTTTAAAGCATTTGCTGAGACACATTTCTTCCTTGTGTCAGACAGGATCAACTTCAAGTGAACAGCTTGGGTGGACTACATTTTGTCTAATTGCAAGGGGTTGACATTTTAGGAAACAATCATTTCTTGCAAGGGAGAAATTTTCCCCTGGATGGACACCAAAGGCTACCTTCCAATAAGTAAAGGTTGAAATGTATCTGTTTACAATTGTGTTCAGATTCTCAAGAACATCGTGTGTGTGTGTGTGTGTGTGTGTGTACTTTTGACATTCTGTAGAATTGGAAATATTACAATATGGAGGACTTCTACAGTAATTTTAATCACTAAGAGAAGTTTAGTGATCAGAAAAGGAACTTTTAAAAACAGAACAACAAAAAGAGATCATTTGTAATGAAAATACCATCCCATCTCACTACCACTCAGAATAATGATGGATATTTCCCTAGAAACAATCACGAGAAAAGAATTGGTTTGTTTTGAAGGCATTTATTTCAATAGCTCATTTACTAAAACCCCCTGAATTTTAATCCCAAAACAGTACATTTCTATTTCCTTTTAATAATCAAAAGGGAAATCAACCCACATTTTTAAACAGTCATATTTTTTAAGACCCTTTACCGGGGGGCAATATCTTTTAAAAGAATTTTTCAGTGAACTTACAAGCAAAAATTAGTAAAAGGACAAAAAATACTTTTTATTCCTCAACTCAAGTTTAACTTTTATTTATTGCCTATCTTCTAAAAGTCATTCTGCCATTAGGCTTTTGCTTTGTGAGGTAGCCAGGTTTCTCCTAACACTGTTCACTAAGCTCAGTTTAATTCATGCCCTGGGCCAATAACAAATCTACCTATCCAGCTGCAATACTTTAATAGCTTAAATTGCTAAAGTAAAAGTCATCCTTTACTCCTTTGAAAACCAGTTGTGGCAGTGTTAAAGTAAACTAAATACGTAAAGAGCTTCAAATATGCAGCATTGAAATTCATGCGTCAGATGTGAACATTATAATACATAATGAAGGACAAGGCCCAAACTTCAGAATCCTGTTTAGGCAATGGGATTACAGATATATGTTAAAAGATGGAGAGTCAATTAAGAAGCACATTATTTTGTTTTAAATCTGTTGTAAGGCATATATGAGCAAGAATAGACAGCACAGCTATTTAGCATTCATGAATCAAAAACCACATAGAAGCCATGTTCAAACTCAGTGAACTTACCTTATAAACTTGTCCATATGTTCCATTTCCAACAAGTTCCACTAATTCAAAGATCCCTGCAGGGTCCTAAAAAAACAATAAACAAACAAAAATTCAAAATAACATTCCAGGCATTGTCTTAATCAAAAGCAAACACTTAAAATAAGCAAGTAAATAACAACTTTAGCTTTGGGGGCTCTCACGTGTTAGTATTAATTACTAATAAAATTTAAGTCAGCTGAAGCTATGCAACTAGTCAAAATCCACTTTGTTTCCATTTTACTCTTCTATGAGATGTGTTTAGATCAGACAAAAGGAGATATGACTTCCACCAAAACCATAAAAAAGAATGAACACATTTATCGCTGCCACATGGAAATACACTCGCAGGTACATCAGGATAAAATGAAAGACCCATCATCCTTGGGAGGGGATTCTAATTTTTCAGATTTTTCTCTTTGAAGCTTCTGAGCTGCCCATTCTGTTGAACACAATTAAGAAAGGGTTGTTTCTGTATTGTGGGGAAAGCGTACATAAGGTAGTCAACGGTTCCCAAGCGCCAGTGCAATCAACATAGCTGCCTCCCCCGAATGTTTTTCCTTGGCTTTACCTCCCCCTCTCTACAACACTGTCCCTGCAAAATATGTTTCTGTGCCTGATCTTCAGATCCTGCACTACCTGCAGAAAGAGTCCCTGCAGGATTTTGAATACCAACTGAATTGGAGATTTATGCACATCTTGACCACCAAACAGGTATCTGCTAACCCTCAGAGTCAGCTAACTCTTAGGGTGCTCAGTAAATGTCCAATAATTGCTGCCATTTATTACTGAATTCTTATCCCCTCAAATGGAAAAAAATATCAAAGCCTGTAAAATTCAACTCAGAAGCATACACCGACTCTGAACTCTACTGCTACCTCACTGGACAGAAATTGTTTCTTTAAGGGCGTAAATGAGGAATCACAAACTTAAGTGTCCACAGAGGCTAATCAAGTAACATAACAGAATGAAGGGGGCCAGCTGGGGTCTGTGGCCACCTGGAGAAGCCATGTCTCCCTGCGGGGGTGGGGCTGGGGGTCACGTAGCTGGACCCACAGTTGTGATTACGTCCACCTCTGAGCACTATATTGCCTGGTCTAAAGTTTTCGTTTTGTTTTGTATGTTTCCAAGATGTCCTAATTTTTAAACGTTAGGCACTAACTCACTTAAAAAAAATACTCTGAGGGAGGGACAAATAAAAGACTGCAAAAGAGTCAACACTTTTATGAGATAATAAATTGTTAGGGTGACTGAGAGGCAGGGGAGGGAAAGCCTGGGCTTTGGATACAGACAGACCAGCTTTCCCTCAAGTGGCTGCATGATCAGAGGACACCCTGAGAGAACAACTACGTCTCCAGGCAGATAAAATGGGGATGACACTTGCCCTTGCAGAGCTCTGATGAAGAGTCAGGAAGGGCCTAGCACCACACCCTGCACATAGCTGGCCATCTGCTCGGGTCTCGTAGCAATCATTTTTCAGCTGAGGAACTGCACACCGCTAGTAGCATTTAAAGGGCGAAGGGCTGCTTCAGGGCTGCTATTCGTGGGGAAAGAGACAAATGAGTCCAATGTGACAAGTAAGAGTTCTTTAAAGCTACAGTCTTTAGGGGCGCCTGGGTGGCTCAGTAGGGTAAGCGTCCAACTCTTGATTTCGGCTCAGGTCATGATCCCGGGGTCCTGGGATCGGGCTCAGTCGGGAGTCAGCTTGTTTCCCTCTCTCTCTGCCCCTCCCCCTGCTTGCTCACTCGGTCTCTCAAATGAATAAATAAATCTTATAAATAAATAAATAAATAAAGTTATGGTCTTTAGCAAACCAGGCCCAAGACAAGCCCTTTGCTGTGTGCCTTCGAAGATTCCGCAAAGAAAACAACAAAATAAAACAAAACCTCAACAGTTGAAGCCGTTTATCCCTGAGAAAGAATTGTCATCCATATAATCCATTGTTATAAAGCCAGGAGGGCAAAAAAACCCCACTCCAGACTCGACTCGGACCTCACAGCCCGAGAAGTCCGGAAGTTCCAGCTACACCCCCCGGGTCAAGGGGTGTGGACGACGTTCCTGATGGAACCGTGTGACAGGAGCAACAGTGAGGGCCCGGAGCTCTGGCAACGGAGACCCCGTAGCTGACAGACCACCTGGGAGGCCTCAGGATGGGAAGGAAAATGGTGCGTGTGAAACTGCTAGGCCATCAGAGCAGCAGGTTCTATTACAAACAGAATTAGAAAGAAATGAGGGAACAGGGGGAAAAAAAGCCCACAAATGGTGGCAGCTGCTGTTTGTTTCTAAGCTGTTCCCAGTAGTTTGTTTGCTCAGTGGTGTTTCTGCAACAAATTTTGAGAGAGGTTCTACATGTGCTCGAAATATCTCAATTGTGTTTTCAACATTAGTTTTTTTTTTTTTCTTGACTAAGAAACAAAATTTGAACGAAACACAGAAGCAGGACGGTGACTACCACCTGCTTTAAGGAGCCTACGAAGCATGGTGCGGGGGGGGTAGAAGGGGAGCACAGGAGCAGAAACAGAATGCGGAACTGAGACCAGCTTCTATGCCCAGGGGCCACCCTACTGTACGGACCCATCCTCAGGGTTGAGGTTTAACGGGCTGGTCTCAGGTAGGGCTGGGCAACTGACTTCTAGCTCTTTCCTTTCCTTGAACAGTCCACTAATGGGCCTATGGCTCAGCCCATTAGCGGACTGATGGCTCAGAACCAAGGAAGTACAATGCCGAGATTTTTGTTCCAACTGCTGGGAGATGGGGTCTTTCCGCTGGACACATACATCCAAGGGGCTCAAAAGCAAAGGTCAGAGTAACCAGAGTTGGATTGGTGACCCACCTTGGGTAGGCAACCAAACTGGAAACAATCATCAAATGAGGGTGGTTCCCCAGGAAATGGGACTCAGAATTGCGGAAATTTACAGAGGGAGTTTATTGGGGTGTGCCTCAGAATCAAGACCATTTGGGAGTGAAGGAAGAAGTATAGGACTGAGCAGAAGGAATGAGTTCAGCTGTGATGCAGTGGAACCAAAACTTCATCTGATCCCACAGGAGCTCCGGAGCTGGGGTGAACCTCCAAAATTATCGTACCCTGAGGCATGGGGGCCTTTGCACCCCACCTCCGTTGACTAGTGATTGCATGCAGACTGTCCCCAGCCCAGCGGTTATGATCTTGCGTGAAGTGACACTCTTCTGCTAAGGACAATCCCCAGGTGAGAACAATCACTGGTTGCCTACACTCCCAGCGGGTGGACAATGAGTGCCTCAGGTGCAGAGAGGAGATCTGGGTTACACATCACAGCACCACTAGAAGCATCATGGCTAGAAATGAGTACCAGTTCGGAATTGGAAAAGAAGTCTATAAGCTTCTATCTTCTACAGAATGCTAACAGTAATAAGACAAAATGGCCCAATTAGAGTAATGGTATTTGCAAGGAGGGGGCTTTCTGAGACCCTAGAAAGCAGAAGGCAGAGATATTGTTCAGGGGCACTCGAACTAAGCACTGATCCTAAGCTTCCCTCTCCCCTACCCCCACTCCAAGTACCCGGAGAGCTGATGTTTGTGAATACTCCCTTCCACAAATGCAACTAATTGCTAGGTAGGCTCCTGGGGAATAGTGCGGTAGCTTGAACATGGTAAGCACTCATTCATCTGTTTTCTCCACGCTTGTAGGACTCCAACATAATTTCTCCCAAGGGTCACCAACGACTCAATCTCTTATCTATAATGGTCTCTTCTCAGTCCCATCCTGGTTGTTCCCTTTGAGGCATTTACATTGTCGAGCACCACCACTCTTGTTGAAATATCTCCCCTCCCTTGTCTTCCGGCGTACCGCCCAGTCTCTCTCAGAGACTCTGTTTCTTCCACCCAGACCTTAAAGGTAGGCTGACCCCAAAGTTCCAACCTCGTGCTGTTCACTAAGTGCTAATGAATTCATCTCCAAATGACCATTTTATTCATGTACTCCACTCCATTCATGCAACAGGCCTCACCTTCTCTTGCTGGGACTACTTACTTTCAACCAATTCTTCCCTCCTTCACACTAACTTTCTAAAATAGACACAACACACCCTGCTTTAGAATCCTACACAATGTGGTTCAAACTGAAAGTCAAGGTCCTGTCTTGCTTAGGCCCAGTCTTCATTCCCAGTCTCATGTTCCATCATTTCTTACTATAACCAACCACCTCAAACCGCCTGCCATTTCCCTAACACACCACACAGGCTGGGTCTCTTTGCCTGGATTCAGGACGTCTGTCTGCCAAGATTATTCCTTCTACCATTCTCCACCAAGCAAGCCCATCCTTAAAAGCCCAGTATGCCACCTCCTGTGTGAAGCTTTTCTCAAATTAGCGCCACCAACTCTCTGCCTCCACAGCATGTTGTACATAGCTCTACGATAAGCATTTTCACCTAGTGCCATCCCCTCTTCCATTTCTTGCCCTCGATATATTACAAATGCCCTGAAAGACAGAGACTGTAACATATTTATTTTACTATTTCCCAGCACTTAGCATGGTGTCCAACACATAACTAGACATAACGATTTACCGAATAAGGTTGATGTCCCACTCGCAACTCTCCACAACATGTGTAGAGGAAGCTGCAAAACAATGGGATCAGAATGTTGAGCCAAAGGTCTAGCAAAAGTACATCATTTCTTTTTCAATCTAGACAAACTGTCCCAGCCCCTACACCCCCTCTATCCCCCTTACCCCGCTTCCAGTTGCACAAAACCATCACATACATTAGCTCCTATGGGATTCCCAGCTCTAAAGAAAATGCATGAAGCCCATTGGTGTGAGCTGTGCTTCAGGTGCATTGAGAAGACAGGCTGTCAGGATGCGGTCACGTGCAATGCAACAAGATGATGTACCTAATAATCATGTTACAAAGACAGGAAAGCTAAGAGACAAGAATCAGCTTAACTCTCTCTCTCGTGTTTGTTTAGCTACTCATAAAGCCAGAATGGGCAGCATGGAAGAAAGCTGCATACACCAAGGAAGAGAGAGCAAATCATTGACATTTACCAAAGTCAGGAATCCCTGTTGGCTATACATGCCTTTATTCAGATCTTAACCTTTGCCAGGAGATGGGGAAGAGAATTTAATTCTAAGGTAGAGTAGTTTACACTATTTCATAATGAAATATAACTACATATCAAAAGGCAAGCTGTTCCATAAAAGAAAATGTAACTTTTCAGCAAGTATTGAGCAAGGCAAATTTGGTTAACCACCATCATAAAGATCACAATAACAGCACACACTTTATGAGCGTTTATGTGCCAGGCACTGGTCTAAGCATTTTCCACGAAGAGGTCATTTCATTACTTCAATTATGTCAAGTGGATGCTATTGTTGTCTTTATTTTACAGATGAGGGCATCGAGGAACAGAGAGGGGAAGCAGGTGGTTAAGGTCACACCACCGATGGGTGGCTGAGCTAGGATGGGTGCCTGGCTGGTCAGACCCCAAACGCTGGGCTTTTAACCGCTCGGTACTCTATCAGCTTCATGGAATCAGCATTCCCGCCCTTGACTTATCACTTGTTAGCTCTGCTTTGAGTCTCGGTTTCTTCATCTTTAAAATGGGGATAATATTACCTCCCTCCCAGGGTCACTGTGACAGCTCCAAAAATATCTAGACAAGCTCAGGGCCTGACACATATTAGTATTTCAACAAACAGTAACCTTCTTCCTTCCTTTTCTTTTTCCTCTTTGGAAAAAAAAGATCATTTAACACACAAGGAATATGCCACAGAAAAATTCCATCTGTATTTCGTATATTTTCAACTAGCAAAGCCAATAAAAGAAAACCTATTGTCTTTTAACCAACACCACCATGTGCTTAGCAAACAGGGTCAGGTATTTGTGGACAAACAGATGTCTCTTTAGAAATTACTGAGAAATTGGGAAGACACAATAACTTTTTTGGGCTCCTGGGATGTTGAAATAAATTCTCTCTTCCATCAGCTGATGCCGTTCAGGCGGCATTGGCAGCTCAAGCCTGACTTCGCAGCAGAGTGCAGAGATTTAAGACGTAGGGGTTAATAGTCCCCCATCACTGAGTTATACTTTAATTCTTCCAAGCCCTCTGAATGACACTGGATTTATCAGAACACTAAATAACATCTCTAGACTAAATCCCAAAGATTGAAAAAGACAAACCTAAACACATAGCTAGGATGACTACCTCCTTAGTATCATAAAAGATGATGTCTATTCTTCCCAGCCCTTCTCCCTCCTCTGAAATGAAATTAAGAGAGGGTTTGGGAGAGATTATGGCCAATGGCTTAGATTCCAGACATCCTTTCTCCCAAACTCCTCTCACAGACAGCCGTTCAGATCTTTCACTTGGGGTCACCGGTCCTTGGCGGGGTGAAATAGACCCCAAAAGAGTACGAATAGCTGATCTGGCTCCCCGAATTACTGCCCACCCCCAGATTCCCTACTGACATCTGCCAAATGACTGTGCTTACTCTAAACTTACAGGCCTTGAAAAGACCAAAATGTTATTTCTCTTAGAACCATATTTAGCAGCTGTTTTGTTCGGTTTCAGCCCTAACTGACAAGCATATGCTTACAAAAGCAAAACAGCACAAAGAAAACAAAGAACAGTAGGAGAACTCTCCATATTCATCTTGAGCCTTCAGGCTTTTCAACACCATCGTTCTTCCAAAGTAAGCACAGTGCGGGAAACATCGTACTGATGCAACATGGCCCAATGCTCCCCATGCTGTGCTCACAGACAGGCAAGCTCCCTCATTTTTTACTGACCTTCCCTCCTTCCGATGTAGGGATCTGAGGAGCCAAAGGTTTTACCTTCCACAATGGGGTTTATTCAGTCCCTGTGTGCTACCCACACCCTTCACACCCAACTACTTTCCAAGGTAGAAGGACGGGTACACTGGCCCCTGCCTCCTGGTGCTTCCAATCTGATGAAGGAATAGACATGAGCCCATAACTACATGTACACAGTCATCAAATTACAATTAAATTATAGTGACAAGCAACATGCAGGAAAAAGGCAAGGTGCTCTCAGAGTATACACCTGGGAGATCTAGAATATAATCCAGACTTATCTTCATTAACATACTGCCCAAGCCAGCATCTCAAATAGAACAGGTAATTCATGTAAAAGACTATATTTAAAAATCTAAAAATAAAACGATTGCTGAATTTTCTCATTTGATCATTTGTGCAGAACAAATTACATGATGCAGACCTATCAGACGATTTACACAAAAAAGTTAGGGTTCAATGTGGGATTCTACTCTTTGCCAGGGTTATCTGACCTCTCATATTCTGGTTTTCCCATCTGTGAAATGGGATCATCCCCCTTGGCCTGCTTTCCTGGCAAGGCTCCATCCTGCGTGCGAATGTGCTAGACACCTCCCTGGCTCCATGTGTCCAGTGTTGAGCTTTGGGAAGGGTGGTACTGATGGCAGGCTGACTCCAGGACACCATCTGCCCCCCTCGAGTTGGGCCTGGCTACATGGTATCAGTATCCAAAACTGGCTCCTGGCAGGGTCAGGACATGGTGCCAGCCAAGCATCAAGCAACACCTTCCTTGATGATGGTGGCTTCTAGCCCACGGAATAGGGAGGCCAGAGCCTCCTCACCTCCTGCTTGGTTTGCTACCTGTTTCGTTCCACCTGCTACTGAGCAGCCATTGGTAGTGAAACAGCGTCCCACGCACCTTGCCCCGATCGCCTACTCACTCCGGACTCTGCAGCTCCAGCCTGCTCTCACAAAGGCAGCCTTTAAAATTAGTTCCGCATGGCTCAGTCAGTTAAGCGTCTGCCTTTGGCTCAGGTCATGATCCTGGGGTCCTGGGATCAAGGCCCACATCGGGCTCCCTGCTCAGCGGGGAGTCTGCTTCTTCCTCTGCCCCTCCCTCCCATGCTCTCTCTCACTCTCTCTCTCAAATAAATAAATAAAATCTTTTAAAAATAAATGAATAAAAATAAAATAAAATTAGATCTGAAACCTGGCTCCTCAGAGTAATAGCTGCCAGACCGTAAGCTATAATGGTTATTATCACAGTCTCGGGGGTAGACGATGGCCTAAATACTTTATATTTGTTTTCATATTTAATCCTTACAGCAACCATGGGGAGTACACGTTACAAACCCCCATTTTCAGATGATGAAACTAAGGCTTCCAGGAGTTAAGTAACTTAACCCAAGTTAAATAGTATGTGGTGGAGACAGCAGCTAAGACCAGGCAGTCACACGAGGAGAAAAATGCCTCCTATGAGGATTGTCCTGAGCCCCCAGAAACAACATATGAAAAGCAGTTAGCACAATGCACAGTAATGCTTCATAAATACAAGCCCCTGATATGATTATTGCCATCGCTGCTAGTATTATTAAAAGTTGCCCAAGGTGACAGCGTTGGTTAGTAGTAGAGGTGGGAGTCAAATCCAGATATTTTGAATGCAAGTCTGTCATTACTCACTTTTGTACAAATGGCCAATGCTGAAATTAACTTGGGGTTACAGGGATGGTCAAGACCTTGCGGTTTAACAATGGAGCCAGAGAAGGGCCAGTGACCTCCAACCGGGTAGTGCGACCAGCCAAGCAGCTGGGAACCAGAAGTAAAATGTGCCAGGTTTTGCTCAGTGCTCCTGCCTTCCCATCAGAGCCTGGAAGGACTTAGAACATTAACTTGGATATTTATTCTGATTTCGGTAGACTGGTTGCTTGAATCCTTTGTCAACTGCTGGGATTCACCAGCCAGCTCTTCTCACACTTCCTGACGCAGAGATCCTGAGCCGTGCCCACAGACCAGCCTGTGCACACATGCAATGCACAAAGCCCACTTCTCTGTTCAGAGACTATTTCCAACTTATCTGCTGTCAGGGAAAGACATACTAACTCCATAAAGCAGATTGAGAAATTTCTCCAGGATACTAAGCCAAAACGCAGATTTTTAGACAAAGATGGGGTCTCCACCTTCCAGAACTTTCCTTAACTCTCCCACAGTCTGTTTAAGCTCAAACATGGCAAGTTGCTCTAAAGGTCAGTATGTATGTAAGGGCCCCTACCCTGGTCCCTTCCCTCCCATTATAGGTTGTCCCAGAGATCATACAGCTGTTTGGGGAAATGTACCATACAGCATACAGAGACATGCAAACGTGAGATCTCTCTAGGCCTGTTAGGGCAGAGTAACTTCCCAGTATTTGCAGCAACATGAGGTCAAAATTATGGGAACCAGACTAGCAAAGATTTGGGCATTTTGCCTTTTCGAAGATGCTTAGATAAAAAAAAAAAAAGGATAGCATTTGCAGCAGATGGACTTTAAAGACAAGAACTGATTACCTAAATAATTAAGTAAGAAATATTAGGAAACCATCCAAGGTTCCATTTTGGGAAGAAGAGCCTTAACCCTTCCCCCAAAGGTATTCATTTATCACCTGTTTCCAACAGACCAATGACACATATTTGCTTGAAAGCATTTTCAGCACTTCTCCCAACACCTAGGGGCAACCATATAGTTGACAACAGACCCTCTCTAAGGGGTGAGGAGGCTAATATTGGCTAGATGGATCCCCTATTACTCTTCTACTTCTGAAGAGGAGTGGGATGGCCAAGAGCCACATAGGAACAGACAAGAGCCCATCAACACGTACCTGGGGCAGGGGCCTGTCACCTGGCAGATGATTGTAATGAGCCCATCCCAGTCCATCACTTGGTGTCATCACTTATGGTACAGATGGCTGGCTAGTTAATACCAACTCTTACACAGATTAGTGTAACAGGGCTTCACTGGCGTCTGATCTATTTTTTTTCCTTCAAGGCTTTTGTCCCTATGGCTAGGCTAGCATAAAGAATATACAAGTTTGTCTGTTTGTCTGTCTGTCTGTTTGTTTGTTTTACAAGGCAGATAATTTTTTGAATGGGGTTTGTTCAAGGATCTAAAAATTTTTTTGCCAGTTTCAAGAAGCTAAAGATAAATTTCTCTGTCCCTCCAGGCTTCCAAAGGTGTTAGATTTCCATTGTCAAGTAAGTCTGGGAACACCGAGTCTAAAAGATTAGCAATTTAGGGGTGCCTGGGTGGCTCAGTTGGTTAAGCATCCGATTCTTGGTTTCAGCTCAGGTCATGACCTCAGGGTTGTGAGATGGGCCCCATGTCCGGCTCCACGCTCAGTGCGAAGTCTGCTTGAAATTCTTTCCCCTCCCTATCCCTCCTGCTCTGTCCCTCACCCTGCTTGCGTTCACTCTCACTCTCTCACTCTCAAATAAATGAATAAATAAATAAATAAAAATCTTAAAAGATTAAAATTTAACTCACTCTTTACTGCATAGCCTCTCAAAGCCTTTAACGTGTTAATGTTCCCTGTGAATCTCCAAGAGAGGGCAAAGCTTTCCACATTTCATAAACCTGTTTGGCTATGGAACACTGTTTAAGGAAATTGTGTCTCTCTAAGCACTGGTGTTCTGTGGAGCACAGGATAGAAGATGATAAGGTATAGAGCAATCTTTCCCTTCTCATACCCACTTAACCAAAGCTTGCATCTTACCTTATTATAGCAGGGCCTGCTCAATCACCCAATGTTCATTCTCCCGTTGTTCCTTAGTAACAAAAATTCCAATTTTATTTGGGAAACCAATGCATCCAAGTCAAAAACTACATGTCCCCAGCCCAGCGGTTATGATTTTGCGTGAAGTGACATTCTTCTGCTAAGGACAATCCCCAGGTGAGAACAATCACTGGCTGCCTACACTCCCAGCAGGTGGACAATGAGTGCCTCAGGTGCAGAGAGGAGATCTGGGTTACACATCACAGCACCACTAGAAGCATCATGGCTAGAAATGAGTACCGGTTCGGAATTGGAAAAGAAGTCTATAAGCTTCTATCTTCTACAGAATGCTAACAGTGATAAGACAAAATGACACAATTAGAGTAATGGTATTTGCAAGGAGGGGCCTCTCTGAGACCCTAGAAAGCAGAAGGCAGAGATATTGTTCAGGGGCACTTGAACTAAGCCCTGATCCTAAGCTTCCCTCTCCCCTACCACTGAAGCTAGAAGTGAATATGTGACTAAGTTCTGACCAATGTTATGTAAACAGAATTATTGTGTAGGAATTTCAGACAGGTTGCTTAAATGGAGTTGACTTAGCTGAGAGAAAGCCTCTTTTGTCTTCCACCTTCCGCCTTCAGCTGCCTGGAATGTAGATGTGATGGCCAGAGCCCTGCAGCCATTTCTGACCCTAAGGTGATTTTAAGGCTTGAAGCCTTTTGCTAGGTTGTTACAGCAGAACAGTAAAATAATCCTAAGCCTCTGATGACCATGGAACTACCATATACCACTGCTCTGCTATGTCTGGACCTCTCTGTCACAAGAGAGAGAAAATTTCTACCTTCCTCAGCCTACTAATATTTTAGGTTTTCTGTTTGATGCAACTGAATTCCAACTGATTTGCTTGAATTTTACCATTCAGATATTTTTATTTATTTATGTTTAACTAACAGTCCTTCTTTAAAGTACTCCTCTCCATTAGCCTTTTGATCTTTGATAGAGATGACAGTCATTACAGTTCAACAAATATTCCAGTTCTCCTGCTGGTATGTTATATGATATCAACTCCCCCCCAATACACACTCTTTAAGTTGGGTGTGACCACATGATTTGCTTTTGCCAATGCAATGTGAGTGAAAGTGATGTGTCACTTTCAGATGGAATATGTGAGTGTTGTATAAAATACTGTGATGACAATGGAAGCATACATGGACATGAAATCTCCACTGGTCTGTGTCTTTGGGTAGCTGAGGAATAGAAACCTCTCTTAATGGGCTCTGGACATGTGGCATGGTCAAGAAATAAACTTTAGTTACATTAAATCTCTAAGACTGTCATCACAGCATATCCTAGCCTATTCTGACTGATAGAATACAAACAACCAAATGGTGGTGATAACTGATAATCTCACTGCATAATGCTTTATGATTTCTGAGATGGTATTTCTGAAAAGAGCCACTTTTGACTGGGTACATCTTAATCCCCAGACACTGTGCAGGCCATTTTGCAACAATCATTTTATTTAATCTCTGCCTTGATCCCGTAAGGTACATTGTTTACAAAAGAGAAGACCAAAGCTAGGAGAGTAACCTACACAAGATCAAAGTCCAATGCCAAAATGCACATTCTCCCCACTGTCTCCAACCTGTAACATCTGAAGCCAGCCCTGGGAAAATAAAAATGCTGTACAAAGCTGGCTGGTGACACAGGAATTCCAGGAGCCCTCTGTTACCAGGAATGGGAGGAAACATTAAACCATGGACGGTGCATTCACACAGCTGACCACGTCCTATAGGCCTACACCGGGGCACGCCAGGCTTGTAGTCCCCACACCCCACTGAGGACAGCAGAACTGCAAGTCCCCCAGCTGCTCATTTGAGTCCTTTGAACTCAAAACCTGCTTCTGAGCCACTGTCAAGGTAACCACGCAGCTGAAAATAACTAATTGGGCAACATTTTCTGAGTGCTGCCATGGGCAGTTATAATCTCAGCATCTCCGTGGCAACCTGACTGGAATTCTGGATATTCACACAAAGAAAAACCAGTCTCCGTTCAGACCAGGGCTGCATTTTGTCTCTATTCCACTTTTCTCATTACAAGTTGCTACTGAAGGAACAATGCTTCTTTTATGAAGAATGTTTATTACTGGTCTGTGGCAGAACAGCATCTTCGTAATCTGGAAATATTTGGAAAGGGGGAACATGGTAATATATCCTTTACTGCCACATGCAAAGAGGTTTTATTAAGACAGGCTCTAATACAAACAACAGTAAAGGTCACCATGGAGTAAGTGACTTAGAATCAGGCCATGGAATTCTATGGAGATGTCAAAGGCACCGTCCAGGCAATGAATCCCTAACAACTACATTGCAATAAATTGACCACTGCTCATTTCCTCGGCACCGACCAGATGCTATTGTAAACCCCTCCTCTAAATCCCAGTGGCTCCCCTGGCCTACTCTGCTCCACCATCCCACCCCACTGGGTACCTGTCAGGAGGGCACATTTGCTGGAGGAGCTGCTATAATCCATTTCTCAAGTATCCTGCTCAGAAAGGAGCAGGGGTGGAGTGTCGGAACCCTGCTCCAACCAGCCAAACGGGCCAAACACAATGTAAATGCTAAGGGAGTTCCGATGGGTGGGAAATCAATTCAGACTGACCCAGCCAAGAAAGGCTGAAAGGAAAAGGTGGGCATCATGTGGGACTTAGGAATACAAATAGGATTTGCAGAAGTAGAGAGAGCCAAGGAGAGGGACAAAAATAGTTTTCTTCATGGTGTCATTTAAAAAGAATACATTTAATCACCTGTAGCACTTCTGTCAGAAAGGACAAAAGCTTAGAAACATGTCACCTTCGGAAGAGCACTTTCATTCAGCAAGTTTTACCTCATCTCTAGAAGCCATGGTTCCATAAGAATTTCATAAGACAGACAGATTTCAAGTACTGAACACACATGCCTATAACAAAGGGGCAACACACATGGGCTAAAGAATATATGAAGCCATTGATTTTTTTTTTAGGCAAAATGCTACGTTTGTTCCGGGCAACAAAGGGACCAGTATATAAATGGCACTGCTGTAATAATTTGCTTATAGCAACCTTCTCTACTCAACTATGCCTCTCGTGCCACAGAGCAGGGGCTAGGCTCTCTTCAAATTAATATCCTTAGCAACGGGCCCAGTACCCAGGCTACCGAAGGCACTTAATAAATGTTGGTTAAGTCAATAAATAATTTTATCAAGACTGACAAGAGAATATATATGTTATTTACTTTTTCATCAGTGAAATAAAGACATAAGTAAGGAAGACTATATTTCATGAAGATGTGGGCACACATTCCTCAGGAGTACACAGCTAGATACCAGAGAAAGTGGGGGCCACATTCAAACATGGAAAGGCTTCCTGGAAAGCTCATTTTCTACAGCGACTTAAGTGTTTGTTATTTTCATATTTGGTTACACGTGGGTAAGTTTGTATCAGTATTTTTTCAGTAGAAGTACCACAGTCAGCCTACCAGGATGTCTGTGGGTTTGAATTTAGTCTCCTTTACCGATAGGGATGTCTTGGTAAAAACATACAGAAGCATACTGTCCACCTATACCACTTATATTCCTGATTCTCAAATACAATAAATGCTCTTTTTTTTTTTTAAGCTGTGTTTGTTTATTTTAGAGCGAGAGCGTGCGGCGGGGGGGGGACAAAGGGAGAAGGGGAGAGAGTCTCAAGCCGACTCTGCCCGGCGGAGCCTGACACATGGCTCGATTCCACGACCCAGAGATCACGACCTGAGCCGAAACCAGGAGTTGGACGCTTCACCGACTGCACCACCCAGGCGCCCCAGTAAATGCTCATTTCCCCTCTTTCATTCAGAATTTGCCATTACTTAGATGAGACCTGGACAGCAGTTTAATTTTCCATTGTCCACACAGAGAAGATTTTAAGAAAAGGAATAATGTGAAGAAAATAACAAAAGGAATACTTATTAAAAAAAAAATTTCAAACAATCAAGTGTCATTCACATCTGGCTGGCTAATTGCAACCAGAGACATCTCTACTAAAACTGGTGCTCTACTACCCGTCTTGTAGTGACTGTCTACACTAAAAAGGGAAGACTCTTTACAAATTATTATTGTCTTACTTTTCACCAATATAAAAATACCCCCTGTTACTCCCCTCCCAATTCCTTGGATTAGTGAGGTTGTCCTGTGAGGCAAAAAGGATCATTCTAGTTCTCAAATAGAGAGATGGTCTAGTGGGGTCAAAAAATAATTTAATCATGGGCGCCTGGGTGGCTCAGTTGGTTAAGCGACTGCCTCCGGCTCAGGTCATGATCCTGGAGTCCCAGGATCAAGTCCCACATCCGGCTCCCTGCTTAGCGGGGAGTCTGCTTCTCCCTCTGACCCTCCCCCCTCTTGTGCTCTCTCTCTCTCTCTCTCTCTCATTCTCTCTCTCTCAAATAAATAAATAAAATCTTTAAAAAAAAAATAATAATTTAATCACAAAGAAGGCAACTTCAATAGAAATAGATATAAGCAATTAAAATATCAGTTCCCTGTCCTAGGAGCCCCTTGGAGCTCAGTAAGTGAGGCCTAGTTAAAACCCTCTTAGGTAAAAACCTTTTGTTACAGCACAGACATTCTTGTCCTGATTATTGAGTTCCACTCAGTAGTTACCATACCACACAGTACAATGGTAAGCATATAATTCTTGTAGATAGTGTACTACTTCATCGACTACTGTTTGCCAGTGAATATGTAAGTAAAAGAAATCTATGGCCACATCCCCAAAATTTGACATCAGCTCTCACATCTTCCATACTTGTAGCAAAATCTTCCAGGAATAGATCCTTCAAACAGCCCTCTCCTGTGCCTCCCCTTCTCAGCCACTACATTCAGATGCGTTTTCAAGACAAGAAACTTGCGGGGTATGTGGCTGGATATATTGTTCGGAAGGTGGGATTTTGTGCCACTGACTGTCAAGGCAAACAATGAATTAAGAATAATGACAATGACTGAAAAATCTGCAGGTCATCAGAATAAACTTTTTCTCTTGAGTAGAACCGTTTGGCTTGTACCAAAGCCACCTACAGACTAAGATTCTAACCATTAAGTGTGAGGCATGGGAATCTCTAGCAAGCACTGGTACGGAGACACTAGTTCTCTTCTCCGCAGTGCCTCATGGGTGAAGGTGGAGTAATTTTAAGTTCTCCGTGGGAGAAACACACAGTTAAGAGGGAGACAAACCATAAGAGACTCTTGACCTCAGGAAACAAACTGAGGGTTGCTGGAGTGGTGGGGGGGTGGGATCGGGATGGGGAGGCTGGTGATGAACATTGGGGAGGGTATGTGTTGTGGTGAGTGCTGTGAATTGTGTAAGACTGATGAATCACAGACCTGTGCCCCTGAAACAAATAATACATTATATGCTAATAATATAAATAAATAAATAAATAAACACAAAATATGAAGCTGTGTTTAAATTTTTTTAAAGATTTTATTTATTTATTTATTTATTTATTTATTTATTTATTTATTTATTTATTTATTTATTTATTGGAGAGAGAAACAGCATGAGAGGGGAGCGGGTCAGAGGGAGAAGCAGGCTCCCCACTGCGCCGGGAGCCCAACGTGGGTCTCGATCCCAGGACCCTGGGATCATGACCTGAGCCGAAGGCAGTCGCTTAACCAACTGAGCCACCCAGTTGCCCAAAGCTGTCTTTAAATTTTAAAAAATAAAAGTAAAATAAGATAAAATAAAATGGCTTAGTGGTGCAGAACTGGGGCTCCACGCAAAACCAAAACAATGGCGGCACCATCAGTAATACTGGCAGAGGAGGCGAGGCAGGGGGGACCTTTCCAAAGTAGAGAAAAGAGCCCTGCCAACGAACTACCTGGCTATTTGATAGGCTTATTTTACTTTAATCCTCTCCAGCAATAATAATAAATGACTGAACAGCCTGCATGAGTTTTGGCGATTTCCATATACTACAAAGTATTCAACGGAGACACTGTCCAGGCGCGGAGCTGGTGAGCCTGCATCACTTCATCCCACCAGAGGTCGGGTCTTCATCTCCTCCTCACAAGAGTTGCCTCTTGCCTTGCTGGAGAAGGCCACCAGATCTCACTGTACCTAAGCAACCACGGCTGAAAGCCCTGGCTTAGAACCTCATTTTTATAACACAAAATTTGCTGCCGACACACATTATGAGCCAGAGATACTCTCCTCCTGTTAGAGTTGGGGCTCTAAGAAGTACTATAAAGAATATCTAAGAATGTAATTCACATATTTTTAAAATTAGGTACAAAAGCTAGGAAGAGCACCGGCACTACAGAAACCATTTCAATCCAAATTTTAGACCCTGCTACTTACTAGCTGTGTGACTTTGAGCAAGCTGCTTACTTTGTTGCTTTTCCCAAAGTTCTTGGGACTGAAAAGTATCGCCCACATAGGGTAGTTCTTCCCCTACCACATCTGCACACACACACACACACCCTCACACACACACACACACACACACCAGCCCCTGCTCTACTTCAACTACTTTTTTTTTTAAGATTTTATTTATTTATTTGAGAGAGAGAGAGAGAGCTCACATGCACATGGTGGGCAGGAGGAGCGGCAGGCAGGGGGAGAAGCAGGCTCCCCGTTGAGCAGAGAATCCAACGTGGGACTCATCCCAGGACCCTGAGATCATGACCTGAGCCTCTCAACTGAGCCGCCCAGATGCCCCTCAACTACTTTCAATTAGTCCGTGCACAAGCGACTTCTTACAAGCTGGTTTTCACCTTCAAATCGTACGAGACCTCATATCCAAGCCCGTCCTCAAACCCACCTCCTTCTCCCCAGCAGAGCTTAATTGTTCCTCCTCTGTGTTTCTCGCAGTATTTGTTCTAGAAAAGTGCCATATATGGTAATTACGTGTTTAAGTGTCTGACTCCCCCTCTAGACTGTAAGTAAGCAACTTGAGGTATTTCTGAGTCATACTGATATCTCTAGCTTCTAACAGTCGCACACTCACAGAAGGTCCTCAGTAAGTGTTAAACGAATAAATGAATGTACGTTAACAGTGTTCGTTTCTTGAGCACTTACTTTGTGACTGAGCATTTACATGCATTATCTGTAACCCTGGCAAGAGTTCTATAGGGTGGACAGGAAAACTGTAATTTTATAGATGAGAAACTAGAGGCCCAAACACAGCAAACAAGTGATGAAAGCCAGGGCTGGACCAACTTACAATCTGCCTACAAAGAATCTAGTACAACACCCAGCACTTATTAGGGCCTCAAAAACATGGCATCTTCCTTCTGTGCAATCAACAATAAGGGTGTGACTTTCATAATGTATTAGGAACTAGGCTCATTGGGTTTGGTTAACACTAACCTGGGAAATTTGAAAGAACAAAGCTCATTTCACCAAATTCTGCATAGCGGAATTTTGACCCGTTTTTTCACTCGCACATTAATCATTCCCAAAACATTTTCCAAGTGCCTGCCTGCTCCAGGCCAGCACAGGGGACCTGCAGATAAGAAGTCACGATCTCAGGCTTCCAGGAGCCGACACCAGGAGGTACCGGCCTTTGTAGAGCACCTGCTATGGGAACTTGTGAGTGCCTCAGAGCACATATTCTTAACGAGCAGATGTTGCACGCCCATTAAGTCTGCCATTAGGGGGATCTATGAATCATCTAATGGAACAGAGGGCAGACTGCTCTGTGTAATGTATGTGGCCACAGAAGATTCTTTTAGGAAGATAATGTTCATGTTACAATTGAAGAGCAGCCCACATGTGGACTCCTGCCACCTGGGGTAATGAAGTGAGCCCTTAGGGAACTGATCAGAGTTTCCAAAGAAAAGGCAATATGGCTGCCACCTAGCAAAGCAGTGAGCAGCAAGACATCAAAGGCATTCATCATTGAGATTTTACCACACATGCCCTGCCAACCCCTCCCTGGAGGAGTCCCTTGTTTCCACCAACCCATTACGTCCATCTTGAGACTGCAACCTGGTGTGCCTCTGCTCACAACACCAAGAGGCATCGTTCACACAGCATCCTATGTAAATCGCACCCTGGAGCACAACACAGTGTGATGGTAATATACCTTGAATGATGTGTAACAGAGCGGTCCTGGCTACCAAGGGAACTAAGATTCCCAAACACCTTCAGTGGCCACGCCATGACTGGCAAATCCAATTTTTAGGCAACATGTGGGAAGTCTACTATGCCTTTCCAGCACTGAAAGCCTCAGCAAAGCAAAGCCTAATGATCAAGGTGCACTTTCTGCCCAAAAGCATGAGCATGCAATCAGCCACATATGAGACCCTGACAAGTTACCTCAGCACTTTAGCTATTAAAATGCCACCCAACTGAATATAGTCTTGCCAGATCGCCCCTCAGTGTTAATAACTGCCATATCATCTTTGAAAGCAACACAGAAATGGTTGAAAGTGGATAATAAATAATAATGGTGCAAGAGTGCAGCCTCATTTTATGTCTTTTGTCACATAACCACACCTGATCTGTGTTCTGTACCTTCAGTTCTCCCCACCATTGCTCATGGACTGAGCAATTATTGTTTACAAACTCCTCTGAAGAGCCCCTGTTTCATAGGGTCTCTCACATAGCCACCCAACTAATAGAACTAAATGCCTTGGGTAGGTATAGAAGCTGCCAACAAACTGCACTTGGCATTTGCTTCCAAGGAAGATCGTGATGTTGGGTGATGTTGGTCATCCCACCTCTTTTAGGTGAAAGTCCGAGACCATCAACGTGATTAGCCGAAGGGATGCATGTTAATCTAACACCTAACCTTCATGAAATGAGTGTGCTGGCTTGTGGCTATTGAAGGGGTTTAGAATATTCCACCCCAAAATATGCCACTTTGACATATGGATTATTTTGAGCTGAAGACAAATGAAAGGAAGCAGAAACACAGACACACACAAACTCGCCCTCTCCCTCTCTACCAGGAAGGGCAGAACAATTCTTATCAACCCCCAGAGACAACTCTAAACTCTTATAGCCTAGAGACACACCAAAGGAATCCACACAGCAAATCTCACTAATAAGCCCTTATCTTCCATTATCTTCCTCTATATGTCCACCTTCCCAGTTTGCGCTCCCAGAAGCTTTAAACACTTTTCCTTTGTCTTCTCAATTTTCTACAAATTTATTGCTTTTCTGGTAAGAGATTCTATGTAAGTCCAAGTTCTAACCACCTCTTTGAGTTACTCATCACTGAGTTCTCTTGTTTGTATGCACAATGTATGTGTTAAAAAAACTCTGTTTCTATTGTTAATCTTTCTTTTATCAGTCTAATCTGCAAGGCCCCAACCAATGAACCAAAGAAAAAAGTGGTTTTTTCCTCCCCTACACTATATTCTATCAAATAATTCTTAACCTGTGCCCGTGAGGGATACAAGGTCTGTGAATCTCCTGAAACTAGATTCCATGTTTTGTGCATGTGCATTTTTTTTAGGGAAGGAATCCAAACATTTGATCATCAGAAAGGACCCTATATCCAGACCCAACCCAGTTGACTCTTCAATAATCCTTCAACATGAGCTAAAATGGTGGCACACTCACCTCCATTTCATAAGGGAAGAACCAACTCTGAGTTACATAACTCACCTGAGTCACCTGAGAAAGGTCAGGGAGCCCTCCTACTCCTAATCCACATCTTTTATTTTAAAGATTTTATTTATTTATTTATTCATTTTATTTAAGAGAGAGAGAGTGCAAGCATGCAAGCAGGGGGAGGAGCAGAGGGAGAGAGAGAGAGAGAAACTTAAGCAGACTTGAGCTGAGTGCGGAGCCTGATGAGAGGCTGAATCCCATGACCCTGAGATCATGACCTGAGCCAAAATGAGTCAGATGCCTAACCAACTGAGCCACCCAGGTGCCTAACCAACTGAGTCAGATGCCTACCCAATCAGATGCCTCTCCTAATCTACATCTTTACATGGAATGCATCCACCATCTTTAGGACCCACACTGCACAGACCACCTTGGCTGGGATAACTTACTTCTCACCTAGATTCTAAGTCCTGAGGACAAACTATTTTTATCTATTTCCTCTCATCTCTGCGTGTATTAGGGGAAGCGACATTTGTGTATTAACAATAACCATAATCAGTCAATTTGATGGTAAGCACCTTTGGTTTTTAGAAAAAAAACTACTTCTATTTTCTGTCCCAAGATACTTGTAGGACAAAATTTCTTAATGACTGTATATAATGTATATAAGGCCATAAGATGTGGGGGGACAAGACTTTGACAAACCTATAACAGATACCAGGATAAGCCTGCTACAGGACAGAGAGAAACTTCAAGATCTAGAAGTTCCCAATACTCTAGAATTTCTGAAGACTGACTAAAATTCTAACAAAGTAACAGCTCAAAACCTCCTTTCAAGTCCTCACAAAATCAATTAACTCATTCAAAAAAATATTAAGCAACTGTACCAGAGTCTTACAGAGAGCACAAAAATCAATCAGGTGTGGGTCCTGCCCTTGATGAGTTTAGGGAGTATGCTTAGAGGGAGAAAAACCGCTAAGCAAGAACACCTGCCCCTTCACAGCTTCCCAGAATGCCTCTTGGTTTTCAATCCTAAAGCTGCAAAGACTGTACCCATCTCTCAACAAAACAATATCTGGTCAGGGGTGCCTGGGTGGCTCAGTTGTTAAGCGTCTGCCTTTGGCTCCAGTCATGATCCCGGGATCCTGGGATCGAGCCCCGAATTGGGCTCCCTGCTCAGCAGGGAGCCTGCTTCTCCCTCTGTCTGCTTCTCCCTCTCCTGCTCCCCCTGCTTGTGTTCCCTCTCTAGCTGTCTCTCTCTCTCTCTCTGTCAAATAAATAAATAAAATCTTAAAAAAAAAAATATCTGGTCAATGTGTATGTAGAAAAAAATGTATATTTGACCCCAAAGCTCAGAACAACATTTTAAACAAAACACAACGTGAGAGAAAAGTTTCAAGTTACACTTAAAACTCAGGTGGCGTAACAGCAGAATGATGTGTACATGATTTTGCCAAGTGCCAAATTCAGCCAACAAAGAGGGTGTGGTTGGGATGCTGCTAGCTGCAGCATCCTTCGTGATCAGGAAGCTAAGGTGTTAGCATTTCACAGCCTAACAAAAGAGCTTACTCGTTGGTATTTTTGCTGTGTTTTAGCTACTCGCTAAGGAATTGGCTGGGGCTTCGGAGTTGACATGTAACATAATCTCATTTTTCTCATTAAAAAAAAAAAAAAAAAAAGACCTACCCCAGGTAGCTTTCAGGCAGAACATTTGGTTTTAGGTAAAACTAAGGCCTGTATCTGTGACACAGTTAAAAAATAATTAGAAGCACCCAAACAAGGACAAGTGAAGCTTCAGCAGTTCAGAGAAGGGAGACATTATTTCTAATAGGTAAGAGGGAAGGAATATTTTGTTTAGGGGCCTAAGTTTGAGCCCAGATGTTGAAAGGCGGAATTTAGACAAATACATATTGGTAGGGATCACCCAGCAGAAGGACTAAAAATTGGGCAGGAAAGTTTAGGGCAGGGTAGAGCAGAGGCTACATGAAAGGACTGATGGAGAGCTGGGTTTCAAGCAAGTTCTAGTGTTCACGGTTTCCAAAATTTTCACAAGAGCCAGACGGATGGCTATGAGAAAGGGAAGGAGGGGTTCGATGAGCATGACCAAAGTCAATGACAGAAATCTCCCCCAAAGCTAACAAAAGTCCACCTCAGAGAAAGGCACAGTGACATAACCAAAGTGCAGTATTCAACATATGAAAACAGCACATCCTTGATCTGTCCAAAGACCATCAGTCTTGATTCTAACTTGTTGTTAAAAATATATATAATTATCATACACAAGGATCTTTCAAATGCATTCTCTTGTCTCCTAAGAAAGGGAATTTTCAACCATTTTACTGGGCACAAAAACAACCATCCTAGTCTGTTTCTGTCTGACTGTCCAATAAAAACAATGGCCCTCTCCCTTCGACACAATGTGGCATGCCCATATAAGTCACATTTCTAAGAACCGTGGTAAGAGGGCCACTTTATCAGTCTATCTGAGGGCAGACAGCCCTTTCAACCCTCTCTCCTCACTCAGTGCACTCTCTCCGTTGCACAAGTACAAACACATGGAGAATGTGAAGAATGTGTCTAAGTTTGGCAGAGCTTACCACATTCTGCCTGTAGAAGTGCCCCTGAATGGTGCGAACTGAAGCAAAACAGCCACAGAAGCAAAATGCAATCTCGAGGTCAGTGCAGACCCAGCTGCCCTTGTCTCTTAGACATTCCTGGCTGGAATCCCACTGAGCAAATGTGGGGGAAGAGCAGACAAGACAGACCGGAGGATCGGGAAATACCCAGCTGCAGCGGGAGAGAGCAATCACCAAACCCCTAAGCTAAGCAGGCAAACAGCAATTTCCCTCCAGGGGTGCCCCTGAAGGTGGACTTGTAAATTATCCCAGGCTACTTCTTTGCAATCATGCCCTAACCTGACCGCTGCTTTTCAAACCCCGCCTCTTGAGTTACAGGGGGTCAGGAGGAGGTCCACAAACGCAGCTTTCACTATTGCGCCTAAATCGCAATAGAATAATGTCACCCCCGTAGAGCAGCTTCCTCATCCAGCCACTTCTGAAATCTTTTTTCCCAAAACTTCTATCGAGAGTGGTCGTTCACCCACAAAAGGACAAGTGTTCAAGGAAGACCATCAGTTGTTTCTTTCGTAATCTCAATGTGTCAAGTAAAGGAAGCTGCACAACTTAGACATCGAGTGTAATGTTCATTTCTCAGGTATTTATTCTCTTCCAACTCGACACAGGAAACGGGCAGGAAAGATCCATGCGTTCATTCTTTGACAAATATATATTAAGTGCTACAAATGCATTTCATCGATTCTAAGATACACATTTGTTTCCCATGTTAACATCTCTGGAATTGAGATCCTTCTGAAAATTAAGATATTGGTGTCCTTCTTTTAGTATGTGAAATAAAATAGCATGTTACAGGGCGCCTGAGTGGCTCAGTTGGTTAAGCGACTGCCTTTGGCTCAGGTCATGATCCCAGGGTCCTGGGATCGAGTCCCACATCGGGCTCCCGGCTCGGCAGAAGCCTGCTCCTCCCTCTCCCACTCCCCCTGCTTGTGTTCCTGCTCTCGCTGTCTCTGTCTCTGTCAAATAAATAAATAAAATCTTTAAAAAAAAAATAGCATGTTACAGTCGATTACATGTGCCACATAGGGACTGCTTGATACCATCTTTCCCTCTGACTTTGTCCTTCCCTCTCCAATGCATCCTTGGATACTGCTACCCGAGCAATCTCTACAGCAAATCTGATCATGTTACCCTTCCCCTCGTTTGAATGAGCCAATGAATTCCCTTTACCTATGGGTATACAGGAAGTGAGAGGCCCTAGGTGACATGTCCCAGGACTATTTTCTCAGCATCATCTCCTCGCGTCTCCTGCCAAATGATGAGCATTTTCCACAATGTACCACATTTCTCTCAACTCAGTGTAACTTTCGGGATTCAGCTCAAGTATCGACTACTTGAAATCTCTTTCTCTGACACCTACCCCCCCCACAAGGTTGAAACAGATGTCCATCTTCTGAGGTCCCACCTGTGTACTATTACAGCATTATCACACTCTAATTTGAACGTCTTTACCTATATCCTCCAACAGACCATGACTTCTGCAAAGGCAGACTGCATCTTCCATGCTTCTAATCAAAGCCTTTGAGACACTGGGACACTGCCCAGCATGGAGTTGGAGATCAGAGCATAATTAATTAACAGATGGGTGAACAAACCTCATAACATTCTCTTCCTTGGTTCATGAGATGACTCATAAGTTCACAAAGTTCATGACTTTTAGAGGTCATCAGCAATCAGAGTTTCATGTCTTCTTTATTACTCTTAATTTCAGGTCCCCCTTCTCTGAAAAATGACACTTCTAAACTGGATGGTCTCTAGTCCCCTTCTATTCTACAATTCCATTATTTATACTCCAGTGAAAGCTACCTGCTATTCTGCTCATGTAGCATTGAGCAAACACTGTTCTTGAAGATGGATTATCAGACTGGCAAAATAGCCTGGCTCTCAAGATTCTCAAGGTTGTGTGTTGAGGGGAGAACATGCCTAAACTCCAGAGTTCATGTCATTTGAAAATGCACATTCAGTATAATTCTAGCTCTGGAAATCAAACACTCCATTCATTATAAACTAAAGAATAGAAGGCTTAACAAAGTGATCTTAGCAGATAGAAAAAGAAAAATTTAGTGATTCTCAATTGAAGACAGATGATATATTTTTATGAAGCTTACCAAAGGGGGCATGGGTTTTAGAAGTTCACAAAACACTGGTAAAGTAAATGCTAACATGGCAGAGTCAGGAAGAGCATAGACTCTAGTATTCCTCTGGGTTGAAATTCCAAATCTATCCCTTACTAACTAGCTCTGTGATCCTGAACACTTAATCTCCCCAAGCCTTAGTTTTGTCATCAGTAAAACAGGACTTATCATACACATATCACAGGGCCATTATAGGAGTTAAATTTAAAAAGATTGCACATAAAGCTCCGCCAACAGTGCTTGGCATTTAGCAGGCCCCTAATGAATGATCGCAATTATTACAACTATTATTAACATCCTTCTCCAAACACAGAGACCGTGTTACACGCTCCATTACACTGCACAGGGCGCTGGAGATGTACATAGGCACCCAAGGAATATTGGCAAATGGTGACGGTAATGAGGATGAGACAAAGTAGTAAGTATCCATGCAATGACGTTTGATTTTCAAAAATTATATACTGACATTCTATGATGTCACCAGCTTTTTCTTTTTGGATCAGAGATTTTTTTTTTTAAATTCATGAAATACATCACAGATACCAAGAGTGTTTGTGATATATGTGTGCAGTTTATATAAAAATTATAATACATTAAACACAGTGAACATCCATGTACTCACCACCCAGCTTAGAAAACAGAACATTACCACTCTCTCTGAAATCATCCGGATGCCCCACGCCCTTCCCTGGTAAACCCTCCCTCCCACTTCCCAGGGTAACTGCTACCTTGAATATTACGTTTCTCATGTTTATCATTTCTTGCTTTAAAAAAAAAACAAAACAGCTTGACTGAGATGTAATTCACAAACCATAAATCGCCATTTAAAGTATACAATTCAGTGCTTTGTAGCATACTCACAGACATGTGCGACCATCACCACAGTCAATTTTAGAATATTTTTATCACCTTAAAAAGAAACCCTATACCCTTTGGCTACCACGTCCATCCCCTCCTCCTCCCCACCCTCAGCTCTAAGCAACCACTAATCTACTTTCTGCCCCTGCAGATTTTCCTGTTCTGGACATTTCATATGAATGAAATCATCTAATATGTGACCTTTTGTGACAGACTTCTTTTACTTAACATAATGTTTTCAAGGTTCATCCATGAAGTAGCACGTATCAGTATTTCATTCCTTTTTATGGTGGAATAAAATTCCATTGTATGGAGATACCAAATTCTCTTTATCCACTCACCAGCTCATGGACATGTAAGCTGTTGCCACCTTTTGACTGCTATGGATGGTGCTGCTAGGATCATTCCTGTACAATTTTCCTAATGGACATATGTTTTCATTTCTCCTGGGCATGTAATACCTAGGAATGGACTCGCTCAGTCATATGGTAACTCTGTTTAACCTTGTGAGGAACTGCGTTCACCAGCTCTTATACTGATTCCCAGAAGACAAAAAGATAAAAGCTTACAAATGACTTACAATGCTAAACCAACCTATTCAGCCAAAGGTAGACCCTCAGTGCCAGTGGCAACTCCTCATCTACCTTATAAAGAATTACATGCCAATTATTCGTATATGGGCAGGTACCATCTTATAAGAATGGAAATTTTCTAGCTGTTAAAGACAGCCAGTAGCAAGAAGAGAAGTGGATTTAATAGAATCAAGGTGTCCCCACTCCCTGGCCATTACTGGTGGACTCTTTTCACTTACAGAAGGCCATTTTTGAAACGTTTTTCTTTTAGACTCAGTCCATTATTTTTGTGGATGGCAATTCTAATGATGAAATCATCAAAGGTAGAATATAAAAAAGACCAATATTGAAGACTTAAAGAAATAGCAACCCATTAAGCATAGGCTGTTTTTTCAGACTTATTTTCCAGCAAGTATGTTTATAAAAATTAAGGTAAATTTACTTCCCACCAAGAGTCTGAACTGCCAGGAATATGTGGATATCATATGATATGATATCATATGATGACCAGAAAGTGGGCGAGGGGTGGCAAGAAAGAGATTAAGGAACAGAAACTTCATTTGAGAACCTCTGAAATGTGACATCTGGAAAATCTATTCACACCCTCACAAATCACTGCAGGTCTGACGTGTCGGTCTCTAAAGCCTTCGATACAAGAGTGCTAAGGGCATCTGTCTGTGATTTTCCTACTGAATGCCTGCCTTGTTTTCCATGGTCTGCTGCACTCCTCTTTTATTAGTCATGGCTGGATTGATGGACAGAGAGAGGTGACAGACCAAAGAGTACATTCCTTACCTTTCTGTTAGTATGTTGAGGGGGTTAAGAAGTTGGCCAATACAGAAATGTCTCTGAATTTTAATATGATATTTCTGAGTGTCTTTGACTCATGTTATACCATTGCTCAGAAAAATGTAGGGTAGGCTTCAGGAAGCAAGGACTCTAAATACCCCATGGTAACTGGCATGAAAATATGCTGACTGCTCATCCACTCATGTGAACTCCATGTCCCCCTACTCTTAAAGTGCAGTAGTTAAGAACAAAGAAAAAATAAGACAAAATTCCTCCTTGTATTGACTATATTTCAGTTTTAAAAAAAGTAAAAAAAAAATTTTTTAATTCCTCCTTGCAATGACAAATGGACTTGCAAAATGACAATATATTAGAAAATTGTATTTAGGGCGCCTGAGTGGCTCAGTTGGTTGGACAGCTGCCTTCGGCTTGGGTCGTGGTTCCAGGGTCCTGGGATTGAGCCCCACATCGATCCCAGGACCCTGCTTGGTGGGGAGCCTGCTTCTCCCTCTGCCTCTGCCTGCAGCTCTCCCCGCTTGTGCTCTCTCTCTCTCTGTCAAATAAATAAATAAAATGTTTTAAAAATTGTATTTACATTTGAAACAGAGATAACACTGTAATATACTTCTATCTCAAAGGAAATACATCTACAAAAGCTTGCACGCTTTCCTAAAATCCAAATGCATTCAGACAATCCATACACACAGACATTAGTACGTAGCTTATCAACGAAACTATTCCTATAACACAACATAAACACTTTTTCTTTTCTGCTTGGTTCTGTGGTCGAGATTTACAGCATTTACAAAACACAAAAATAGTAAAGCAAAGTGTGACCTAACACCCCGTTAGGGATCCTAACATTTTTATCTTTTTTCTTAACCTTGCTGCTGCAGAATTCTTAGATCTTAGAGACGAAGTGATACAGGTAGAATAGGAGATGCTGGAAAAAGAAAATACGGTGGCGCTATGTGGAGGCTTAATTTATGTTGGCCAAAACACAATTTTCCCATTTACTGATTCTTTTCACACCAGTCACAGTAAATAGCACAGAACTTCTGGAGACAGCAAAATAACTGATGTTTTACTATTAGCACTTTTCAAATCATTCCTCCTTAGACTGTCACCTTGTGCCAGCTCAAAACAGACTTCACGACTGCAAGTTTCCACTGTGTAATTCCAACATTGCAATATTTTCCCCAAAGAGGTGTGAAACAGGTCAGTGTGCAGAGCTAATAGCATCAAATTGTTATTTAGGGGGAAAGAACGCACAGTGTGGAATTGTTAGGATCGCAGAATAGGAAGCCAGCCGCATGAGTCTGGAAGCAACTTGAGGACCCATGTCTTCTCCTTCCACAGTGGTCTGTCATGGAAGGACTGTCCCTGAACAGCTGACAAAGGAATCCAGACTCCTCCTTGCAAGGCCCACAGATCAGCCCTTCACAGTCTGCACCCAGCCCAACCTTCCAGCTCATGGGCCATGATCCTTCGGCCATGTGCCCAAACCAATGCTACCCAACTTTCTCATATGGCACACTGAGGTAAAGGATGAACCGGCCCAGGGCCAAGGGGCTCTGGCCCTAGGACAGACAGAGTCACTGCCTACACAGACCTGTTACCTTGTGTGGCACTGAGGTTGGGAAGTTCCGCCTAGATGCCACCTATGGGAATGTATCCCCGGGTTCCTGGACTTGTCAAGTCACCATCACAACTCTGTGCTGTGGCGTATGCCATTCCCTGCCCCGGAACACCAACCCCCCTCTGCAAAAATAATTAGTTGTTGTTCTTCAAGATTCCATTCAGATATCACCAGTGCAGCCCTTAGCCTGAAGAATGGGAGACTCCTTCCTGGTCCCTCAGGGCAATTCTCACCCACAATAAGCCTTTTCCCTATCTGTCTCCTGCGCTGCAAGTAAGCCTGTGGAGGGCTTATTTACTTCTGTAGCCCCGGAGGTAAGCACCGTGCCTGGCAAATCGTAGGTGCTCCACTGCTGTTCTCTGAAATAATTTAGAACTCATCCAAAGCACGAGGAGAACAGAGTGATTTCAGAACCAATCTCTAGCAAACAGGGATTTATTCTGAAGCTTATGTGTTCAATTTCACTTGCGGTGGTGCTTGCCATTTATGGAATCCTGAAGAAATTCTTTAAAGCCTCCTTCTGAAACCCAGCATGCAGTCTAGAAGATCTCAAGCAGATGTGAACGGCAGCAGGCAAATTGTCTCGGCCCCTGAGCCTCCCTCCCTCTTGGAGGCCGGTTTAGCCGGAGGCCAATCAATCACAAGAGTCCTGGTCTCACCCTGAAATCCAGCAACATTCAGCATCTAGAAATCTATGTCCTAAAGAAATAATCAGCAATGCATGAGCAATTATGTTCAAGGTTATTAAATGTAGCATTATTTATAAGAGCACAAATTGGAAACGGCCTAAATGTTCAACAACAGGGGATTAGTTAAATAAATTATGAACATCTCAATGCTGGAATACTAGGCAACCATTAAAAAAATCATGTCGATAAGGATTTTTCATGACATAATAAAGATCACTGCCAAAAAATACAGAATAAACAACACTATATACAGTTTTATCCAATTTAATTAATAGAAACGTGTATATGAGTGTTTGCATAAATAAGAAGACTGGAAGGAAATATACTAACATGTTTGGTGGTGTCTATATCTGAATGATGGAATAATGAGTGGTAATAAACTTTATTTTGCTCTCCATTATTTTTCAGTGTTTTCCAGGTTTCCAATACTAAGTATGCTCTACTTTTGCAGAAAGTAAGAGGTTGAAGTAAGATGGGATGGAAAAAAAAATCAAAGCAGAAGTAAATGAAGAATGCTGATTGATGGGTTGTCCTGCTCTGGGCTGCACATAATTGTCCAGCCAGGTTCTGGGAAACAGGTCCATTGTCAGTGTCCCAGGACACATAAATAGTAAGGCTCTTCCAGGAATATGTACACAAGGATGCCCAAGATCTGACCTAGCTTCCAGTAAATTTACCAGACTCAAAAATGGATCTAGGGATTGACAGACTTTCTTGAATTGGCAGAAACCATACTCTGGACCCATAATTCTCCTTCCATCCTAGGACTAAACCAAAGACCTAAAATGATGAGTTTTCTGAATTTCGTATTTAGAAATATAGAGAGGTTTGAAGATATCACACCAAATTCTTCTCCTGAAGTCCTCATTTTCCTCATAGAAAATGCTAGATCCAGACCTCTGCCAGAAAGACATTTCTTCCCCATCTATATTCTCCTACTACTCCATTTAGTAAATAAGATAAAATTCTATTTTATTCTTAATGTTGTTGAAAAAATACTTTTTAGAAACACTCAAAATGAGGAAGAGATTGATCAGGACAACGAGGACTGGATGGTGTCACAAAAGGTGACAGAAGAGAGTCTCCTGAGCATCATATGCTCCAAAGAAGCTGAAATGAGACAGAGCCCAAAAGCACCCTTTGGATTAGGCTTCTAGTGAGCAATGATGATCTTTACCAGAGTGATTCATGCAGAACCAAAGTCAGATTCACATACGGTAAAAACTCTGAATGATTCTTTCAGGGGCTTGTCTAAGAATGGCAGAAGAAACATAGGCCAGCGGTCACACAGATCAACAAAAGAATTAGAATCTGTGTTTGAAGCTACAGTGAAGGACACGGGGAAAAGGAGACCAATGAAAATTCAGGACAAAGGGGAATAATGGCAGAGCAGGTCTAACCCTGGAAGAAAAGAAAAGGGGCTAAGAACCAGAGCCTAGTGAGAGATCACTCTTGAGTAAAAGAGGCAGCTTGTCTTCTGGAGCTCAACCTGGTGATTCTCACCCAGGGAGCACATCAGAATCTCTTGAGAAGATTTTACAACCACCACACACCTGGACCCCACCTGCTGACCTATCATTGTCAAGGACAGGGAGCAGGCTAATAATGTTTTAAAGTTCCCGTGTGATTCTGAGGCACACAAATGGGGAAAGAGGAGAGGGTGAGTTCAGAGGGAAACATGTCCATGGGTCTAAGGGCAGAAAACTGAAGGAAGAGAGGATTCAAAGTTCTGTCAACTTCGGAGGTAGGTCATACCGAGAATGGAGGCAGGAGGTGAGCAGAGCAGTGAAGTCTTAGAATAGTCTCTGGGTATGGCTCAGAGCAAGGCATCTGGGAGCAGGAGGTGGGAGCAGCCATCGTATGGAATGTCCAGGAGCACCAATGAACACCATGGAATTGTTTCTCCCCAGTAGGGCTCAGCGGTGCAGAGACCCAGTGAGAAGCAGATGGTCAGATGAATCTAAATGTGGGAGTTTCACAGGGAATTGGCATAAAAGAACAAAGAAGCAATTTCATGTCAACCTCATAGGGCTGTTGGAAGAATTAAATAATGCATTTAAACATAGCCCAGTGTCTCACACAAAATGCGAGCTCAATAAACGTTAGCTGTTATTGTCATTGCTGCTACTGCTATTGTTATTTATTTCTGGAACCAGGCAAAGTGATCCCTGTTTCTTAGGGACCTATAAAATATAAGTCAGCAGTTACTCCTCAATTAACAGGAAAATTCACAAACTATGTGGGGTGTTAAACCCTTCCAACAAGAGACGCTAATGACCATGTATTTCTATAGGTTTCCACTTATGCTTACTTTTGAATGGTCAGTGGTTGAGCATTCTTGTGATAATGACTAAAGATAACTGGTACCATTGTTACCACAAATATGGCAGCACAAAAGATTTTTAAAAATTGAATGGAAAATAATGCTGTTTTTAGAAAGTCCACGTGAGGCTGTTTTCAGGTAAGACATTCGGAGCCTGTGTATTCCATTATTGCTGCCCCACCTCATTTTAAAAGGATCTGTGGAGGTGGTCAAAGACACATGCAGAACAAAATTGAGAAAAAAAAGTGAGGCAATTAGTCTAAAGAAAACTAAAGAGTAGGGAAATATATATTTGGCGCCCAACGGAAATGAATGGACATGCTAACAGGTCCTTTTTCTTGATGCCAGTAGTGGGTGTCAAATTTGGCTGTGAATCACCTAGCAGCGAATGCAAAGAGAAAAGCAGGACCCACAGCATAACAACTCACAGTTTCCAGGAGTAAGGGAAAATGCTGGACTGCTGTTTCTGAAGTATAAATATTTCTTCTTCTATACATTGACAAGAATACAGTGAACGATGTCTACAATATCATCCTTATAGCAACACTTAGCTAATTAAAAGATACCATTCTTTCATCTTCAAACACTCTTAATTCCTGGAAAAAGAGACTAGGTACCAGAATCAAAGCTTAACTTTCCAAAATTCAGAATTTTGTTCTTTATTGTTTATTAGTCCTTTGGCTCCATAGTAGGCAGAACCACTTAGAAACATATCCAGTTCAAATCTATTAATGTTTCTCCTTTTTGGAGGAAATCAATTCACACATTATACATGTCTGATATGATCACTCCTCTAATAAAATAAAGTGTAATTTCCAACCTAGAATTCCTTACCAAAGAAAACCATCCAAACAAAAAATCATGAGAACATGATAATGACATGTTCAGACAGGCAGTGTCTAAAAATTATCCACCCTTTCTCTGAAAGTTACTGAAAGATGCGCTCCTTGACAATAAGGGAGTAAACTAAGAAAGAGAGGACATGGGATCCAGGAAAGATCCAACACAGAGGGGCAAAAGATGGCAGTGAAAGGGAAGCCCAGGCTCTGGCTGAGGGCACAGGCATTCCACTTGGAGCGATCAGAGGCTCCAGAAGAAATGACTCCAAGCGGATGGAAGAGCAGAATACCTGCTGTAGCTAAATATACAGTGACCAGGCAGTTCATACGCAGGGCAGGAGTGTAGGGATCTGCTGACCATAGGTGACTACGCAAGATACCCACCATATAAGCAAGAGCTCTGCATTACGAAAGGTAGAGAATTACTCCATACATCATTTCCGACATAAAGAAACAATAAGAAATTCATAAAAATGGCTACTTACAGGAGGCAGAGGGAAATGAATAGGTTAGGACAAGCACAGAAGTGAGACTTTTTCAAGTCTACCTTTTATGTTGTTTTAATTTTTGGACCATGTGCATGTATTACCTACTCAAAAATAAATAGAAAGAAAAGAAATATTAAAAGTGAACAAAGAGAAAAGAATGTTGATTCCTATTAAAAAAACCAGCACATTACTCGTGCTGGCTTTTCACGGCAACAAATGTTGACCTACACCTGACTTTCCGTGTCGCACACATCTACAGAGAAGCAAAGGCACAAGGTCACAGGACAGGGCTACAGCCTTGAAAATGAAATCAGTGTAGATAAGAGAAGTGGGGAGAAGCATTTCCAATTTATCAAAACATGAAATACAGCCACTCAGTTTCTACACAAGTAATACCGGCTATGTACCCGTCGTAGGACCTATGTCCACGAATAGAAATGGGGTACTAAGTTGTTCTTCCTGGGGGACTATTAGAGTTCCGAGGGGTAAGTCTTTGTCAAGCTAGGCTGCTCTGCTCATCGCAGGGGGTTTAGCATCCCTGGCCCCTGCCCACCGAATGCCATTATGAGTTCCCACTCATCGTGACCACCAAAATTGCCTGCCCCGGCACCCTACATCTCCAAAAGCCTCTACTCCTGACTGAGAACCACGGTATGCAGTAAGTAAAAAGAATTAAAATTAAAACTTGCCAACTTTTTTCCCATCATTGCAGCTAATTTTCATCAGTTAATTAATTTAATGAATTTTCATAACACATTCGTTAAGAAATCATGAGCAATCTGATCTGACAAATGTTTGACTGTTACTAAAAATAGTTGTGCCTTGAGTTTAAAAAAAAACTGATGTAAAGAAAATCTGAGGAATCTAGAATCCCTGCCAGCTTTCAGTCAAACCTACTTCGCCGAGTGCACAGTTTAATTTTTTTTTAAGTTCATATATATTCGCTCATTGATTATGCTAATTAAACCTCTTAAGAGTCCTGTGAGCTTGGCAAGGAAAATATTATTTTCTCCATTTTCACAGGCAGGGAGTCTAAGGCTCAGAGTAGTTAAGTGATTTTTCCAAGCCCATAATTGACAGAACTTGGGGTAGAAACCAGAACTTTTGGTTGCCAGGTTGGTGTTTTTTTTCTCTCTCTCTCTAGATAGTATTTCCTCTATGCCAAGCTGGTAACACACTGAGTCAATTCAAACATTTAACTCAATAATTATAAATTCAAGATATAGCAGCCTCTTTGTAAACAGTTAAGCAGAGATAATGGTCCTCAGGACGGTGTGACTTGAAAATCAATAAAGCCGACTTTATAAGCCCACATAGGTGGTAGAGGTGGGTGCAGCTATTATTCCATTTTATAGGTGAGGAAACGGAGGTAGAGCAAGGGGTAAGCACTGTGTTAAAGGTCACACATTCATAAGAGTGGGATATGAATGCAGGCAGTCCAACCCCAAAGGGAAAACTTAAAATCAATTAAATTTAAATTTAGGTAGGTGGAATGCTTTAGACATGCAATGAAACATTCTCTTTAGCTTTGTAAATAAATCAGTATCCCTCATTAAATGTGGTTGATTTGTAAAAGTGATTTCACAGTATAGAAACAATCATGCAGAGGTGCCTGGCTGGCTGGGTCCTCAGAGCATGCGACTCTTGATCCTGGGGTTCCTGAGTTCAAGCCCCACGTTGGGTGTGGAGAATTCTTAAAAATAAAAAAATAAAAAATAATTTTTTTTAAAGATTGTATTTATTTATTTGAGAGAGAGAGTACAAGCAGGGGGAGCGGCAGGCAGAGGGAGAAGCAGGGCCCCTGCTGAGCGGGGAGCCTGATGTGGGACTCGATCCCAGGACCCTGGGATCATGACCTGAGCCAAAGGCAGAGGCTTAACCGACTGAGCCACCCAGGTGCCCCCCCCAACAACAACAACAACAAAAACAGAAACAGGGACGAATGGGTGGCTCAGTGGGTTAGGCATCCAACTCTTGATCTCAGCTAAGGTCTTGATCTCAGGGTCATGAGTTCAAGTCCCACACTGCACTCCATGCTGGGTGTGGAGCCTACTTAAAAAAAAAAAAAAAAAGAAAAAAAGGAAACAATCACGCAGCTAATCCTTGGTCAAATTAACCAGTATTTTAACTATTCAAGTAGCAGACAGTAAGTTATTGATTTTCTACTCCAATAATGCTTCTGTGAAAACAAAATAATCCGAAATAATTAAATAAGACTCTTGGACATCTTATTTGGATGACATGAAAGGACTTAAAATTTTTCTACCCTAAACCTACCAATGTATAGCTTGAAAAGACTAAATAAATAAATGCACAAAGAACTCCCTAATACCAGTTTGGCACAAGATTGTAACAATAATAATGCGAGGCGAACAGCAGTCAAGAAAATAAATCCACTTAGTTCCAACAACTTCAAAATAGAAATGGAGAAGTTGAGTCCATTCTACTCCACGTAGCAGGTTATGGTGGTCATGATGCATAACCAGTGCAGAAGATGATATGTTTTCTCCCCTACAATTTCCACAAAGCATCTCAAAATTCTATTTTTTTAGCCAAATTTAATCTCTAGAAATAAGAGTATGATATCCTACTAGGAAATTCTACTTAAAATGGAAATTCACAGTTGTCAGATAGTTTAACAGAAAGGGTCATGCTCATGCCTGGTAATCCAAACCAGGTCGAGGGCAAGTGAGAAATTAAGGAAAAGCTTGAGCTCTAGCTAAAGAAATCGCTTGTCTGACTTCTCAGAGGAACTAGAGCTCTACAGAGGTAAGAAGGAAAGGGCTGGAGAAAACACAGAGTTAGTAAACTCTGTGTGGCCTAAACTCTGTGATAATTTATGCTTGATGCCACGGTATAGGTTGACGAGTATATTTGGGTCTACAGTACCAGGATTACAAACACTCAATCGAGTTAATAATTAGGTAGTCAATGACCCATGACTAAAGAAGAGCTAGAAGAAAAAACACAGCGTCTACTTGCTATTGATTCACTGGTGGTCCCTGCTGCCACCAGACATTCATGAATCGCAGAACCTTACTCTGTCTCCCTAGATGACAGAAATCTGACACCAGTGTGCATTCTAGGAGCTGCCTGGCCGGGCTCTGGAGCCAGATCAACACAGAGTCGAGGACGGAGAAGAACCCGGAGTTCTGCAGTGTGCAGCAGACACTCCACATACCAAGAGCAAGCATGGTCCAAAGGCTCTCTAGAAAAGGTCCCCTAGATTAACCATCCGGAGTAAGAGACCATGTTTCCATTTTACAGATGGCAAACAGAGGCACCCAGAAGTGTGATATTCTTCAGTTCGCTGGGTCAATACTGAACACCTGAGATAGCATGACCTGAGCTGAAGGCAGATGCTTAACCATCTGAGCCACCCAGGCACCCCAAGAGTTTAATGTTTTTAACTTGAATCTAACAAGTGTTCTGAGGCTCTGGCTAAAGGCTAGGTTTCCCCAAGTGTGCACAGGGAAACACCAGGACATCCCACTATGGAACACACGAGAATCAAAGAGCTGTGAGCTGTGCCCATCTACCTCATCAGGCTCATCCGAGCATCCGCTGCATCAGCAACAGTCCAGAAAGGAAGGAGTCCAGGTGCCTCATGGCTGCTTCTTGTCTCCAGTGCCTTCAGTAATTACGATTCTGAGTCAGCTTTCATAACCCGCAGTGAGTGACACACCTACTCTGAAGCACACATTCCGATATAACAAAGCCCATAAAAGGCTAAAGATAAAAGAGAAAATCATAACAGTATGATGGGAATCATAACAAGATATAATTTCCATAAAAATCATCTCGGTGGCAGCTTCTTCTAAAAAAAGGAGCAAAGTAAACATAATATCCCTCACATTATGTTTATGTTCTGTACCTGGTATAAATTCTATTTCTTCATTAAATAGAAGGGAGGAAAAAGTCTACATAAAGAGCTAAAATACTACATGAGGAATTTTTTTTCCCATTCAATTTGGAAAGTTTTTGCAAAAGTGGATCATTTATTTATGGAAGCCTTAACTTTCTCATCTTATTTAATGAGGAAAGCTTTAGCTTTGATGAAGGGAAAAGACCACAGTGACTCATTTAGCCAGGAAGGGAAGCTTTGGCAAGGGCGGGGACCAAGACTCATCAAGGAAGGCCGCAACAATAAGGAGGATTGGGTAGTGGCCATCAAATTCATTCTGCCACTAAGGACCTTACTTGGCATCAGAAGATGGGCATTCTCTTCTCTTTGGGCTAGGAAGACACCAGAAAGCAGGCAGATATGGATCAAACCCAGGTACTGGCACTCATTAGCTGCCTCGGTTGTGTGACTTAATCTCCCTGAGCCTCAGGTCCTTTGATGGTCAGATGAGAATGAGACCAGTACCGACCTCAGTGGGTCGTGGTGGTGACGTGAAATGTTAATGGTTTTGGCTCGTACAACACACACCATGCATCTTCCACTTCCCCTTACCTCCCTGCTGGCCGAACCCCACGCCAGCAGAACAGCATGCTAACCATCTGTAAATTTCACTTTCCTCAGCTGCGAACTGATGAAGGCTAATATATGGGAAAGCATTAAATCTATGTACCGATGTTAGGAAATATCATTAGTAGCAACCAGCACTCCTCCCTCAAAACTGTATTTCATGGAAGAAGAGAGGAAGAAGCATCTCTCAGGCGGTTTCTCCCCCACCTGCTTACCACTAAATGTTGATATACTTTTATATTAGTATCCCCTGAGAGGGATTAAACCGTGCTTTATAGTTATTTTCATTTTCATTTTGTGCATTTAATTCATGCTTTTATTTCTGTGCCCATACTCTGGGGTAAAATTTGAGAAAACCAGAATTTGAAATGCTAAAGACAAATATTAACAGTAAGCACCTTGATTTTTACTTCTCCTTGCACCCACAATCCAAAAGGGATATTTAGAAAACACACAAGATTAAAAAAAAAAAAAAAAAAAAAACAAGCATCAAGAGAAAAAGAAATGTGGGGCACCTGGGTGGCTCAGTCATTAAGCGTCTGCCTTCCGCTCAGGTCATGGTCCCAGGGTCCTGGGATTGAGACCCGCATTGGGCTCCCTGCTCCGCGGAAGCCTGCTTCTCTCCCTCTCCCACACCCCCTGCTTGTGTTCCCTCTCTCGCTGTGTCTCTCTCTATCAAATAAATAAAATCTTTAAAAAAACGAAAAAAAAAGAAAAAGAAATGTGAGTTCGCCTGGGGTGAAACGTGCCTTAGAGTCCTCAGTGCCTAGCAAAGGGCCCAGTACTTTCTCCATCTGGAGAAACAACACAACTTCAATCTACCATCACCCATTAATGAAAAGAAAAAGTTAAAAACTCAATCTGAAAGGCACTAACACCCTTCTACTGATAGGCATTTCCACTGAGTAAAGAGGAGGGCCATCTGTAGCCTATAGATGTGCATGGCCTTCAACTCTGAGCTATTTAAAATACACAGACCTTAACCCCCATTACCTGTACTGTTGAGAAGATAACCTTGATGGACAGGCATAGCCTGGGATCGAACCTCATCCTACCATCTCCTACACACCACACATGCCTCATGGCTTTCAGAGAAACCCCAGTGCACCTAGTCACTCTGAATTGTATTCTCATTCAGGATGCCAAATGTTAAATAATCATAATCAAGACCAAAAATTCTGGAGCTTTCTCTCTCTCTCCATTCTTAGTACAAGCACCATTTTTTCCCCTAATGGATAATCATTTTTCCTCTCTCCTTTCTGCCAATCTCTCGGTTCTTCCCACCTGCCCCAGTGTTTCTTCTGGCCAGTGCAACACTAGCTTTGCATGGATATCATGCCAGAAGAATGGAAATTTATATTCACAATTTTGTAACAAACAAATAAGGCAAAGTTAAATAGAAATCAGAAGCCTGATGAGAGCAGCAATTTATACAGGGTCCTTTGGTCCGCGAAGAATCTTAAAAGAACCCCAATAACATCAATCTAAAGAGGTTCCCAGCATCTGGCTATAGAAATATACAATTCTGGACTGTCAAAGCATCTCCTCTGACAGTGAAGAATAAAACATCTCCTTACTCCGGTTATCTGATGCTGGATAACCAACCACTTCAAAACTCAGTGGCCTAAAATAACACCTTTTTACTATCATTCATGGTTCTAGGGGCTTGCCTCCCATCTGAAGCTGGAATCACCTGAAGACTTTTCCTCACATGTCTGGCACCTTGCTGAGATCATTGGTTGGCATCCCTCTCTGCACACAACCTCTCCAACCAAGTGTCTTGAGCTTCCTCCCAGCATGGCCATCTCAGAGTAGCCAGACTTCCTACATGGCAATTGGCTCCTCCCAGGGCAAGTGTTCTGATACACAGGAAATGAAGGCTGCAGGCTCTTAAAACCTCTGCCCAGAAAACTGGCACAGAGTCACTTCTGCCATACTTTATACAACAAAGCAGTCATCAGACCCATTCAAATTGAAAGAGAAGGAGGAACAGACCCCAGCTCTCAAGAGAAGATCTGAGTGTGAAGATGGGCATTACCACCCTACGCTCAGATAGCCTTGCATGGTCTCTGTTACAAACGTAGGGCTGATGGCAGACTGAGCCCCAGTGGATCAGATTTGTGCACATGTAGATACCCACTCCCACGGGACATCATAATCTAAATGCTGGGCAACAGAGGCACTGGTCGACTGTGCTAGTTAGCTATTTACAGCGCTTTCATTGCACTGCGGGTCACCAAGGTTGGGGAAGTGATTAGAAAGAAAGAGTCAAAGAGTTTTCTTTGATCACTAATAATCACCAAATTTACATATTTACCGCATGTGTTTTAAAGTCTTCTGGGTTTGGGGCGCCTAGGTAGCTCAGTTGGTTGACTGCCGTTGGCTCAGGTCATGATCCTGGAGTCCTGGGATCGAGTCCCGCATCGGGTTCCCGGCTAGCGGGGAGCCTGCTTCTCCCGCTGACCCTCTCCTCTCTCATGCTGGTTTCTCACTCTCTCTCTCTCTCTCTCTCTCTCTCAAATAAATAAATAAATAAATAAAATCTTTTTAAAAAATAAAATAATAAATAAAAATAATAAAATAAATTAAAGTCTTCTGGGTTTAAAAAAAACAAATACCATTAGTAATTTCATGGAGGTGCAATAGGTTTAGCTTCAAATTTTGATCATTATAGGAGTTCACTGCTCATCTTCTTGTACTGGTCCTCCAAGTGCAAATGAATGGATAATTAGTTACTGAACACACAGATTTTCAGGACATTAGCAATGTAATCCTGAGCGTGAATTCCTATTGTGAATATTCATTTAGATAAGCCGTCAAACTTCAGGTGATTTTAAATTAGATCCAGAAATCAATCCTACTAATACTGGAGACTATATCTGTATATAAAACTGTTCATTAAAGCCAGGCAAGAAAGAAGGAACTCCTGGAAAGGCCAACTGGGCAATTACACCAAAGCTTATCTCCACCAGTGACTCGTTAATGACTATCTCTGGCATTCTAGGCCCTAGAAGAACACACAAAGGACAAGGCAAGGAGTTTTCTGTTTTAGATGACTATTAAGCCCTGTGGGAGTTGGTTCTCTTTGAATCCTTTGTCTTCCCCCTTCCTGATAACTGCAACCAAGTAGGTGGCTTTTTTGCCCTGCTTCTCTGGTTTCATAGCCGCCTATTTCAAATTTGCTGAATGACTTCTTCAGAAATCTCAAACCATCAATTACTTGAGTTCATCCTTGCCCCACACAGTCAAAATAAGGTAGGGCAGCTCCAATAACTCTTCAGTGTGGGGAAAAGCAGCTCTTCCTTGGTGAGGACAAGGCGAGGGGGACAGTGAGGCAACATCAAGTTCTTCTTGATTCACCAGCGTCAGGTGGCCAGGGTACAGCACGAAACAACAGCTTACGATGACTGGGATGGGCACGGAGGAGAGGGTGCGTAGTATCAACATGGAAACCGGGTTAAAAAAATCCCAGGGAAAAAGAGATAACTAATTAGAGATATCTGATCAACACACACAAACCAGAATGAATTTTCAAAGATGTTGCCCTTTTTGTGTGTGCGAGAACTTAAGCCTTTTTCTGAGCACCAGAAAAGTTAACAGCCGACAGAAGGATTTGGTGATAGAAAATAAGAAGAAGAAAATAAATCATGAAAGAGCCATTCATTGAGCCCTTATAATAATGCCAGGTAGATACTATGACTAATCCCATTTTACACATGAGAAAAATGGAACACGAACCATACATTTAATAACCTGCCCAAGAGCACTTAGCAAGCCAGGGAGCAGAGCTGGCCAGCAATTAAGTTTATACTCTTAACTACCACTAGTATAGAAGAAGAAAAGGGGTTTTCTGACTAGACAAGGCTAGTTTCTAATCCCAACTCCACCATTACTGTACTAGTCATGTGACTTTAATTGTTAACCTCTCTGAGCCTCAGTTTCCCCACCAACAAAAGGAGATACCACTTAGTTCTTTCAATTGCTGGGAATTCCCAGAACATAGATGGTTTTCAATAAATGATAGCTATTTTTATTATGCAGGCCAGAGGGAAGATGGTCCAGTTAAACAAAAATAAACCACAAAAACGAGAAGGAAACCTGGAAGCATTAAGAACATGAACATCCCATGCTGAGCTCCTGAGGAAAACCATACCTTGAAAAGGGCTCCCTTCTATAGCCTTGACCCTCTCCTCACACGTGGACTGGACACAATCTTGAGACAGTATGTATAGCCTGTGTCCACAACTCAGGGAATTAATACAGATTTTCCTTTTCCTTTTACCTAGAGATACATAAATATATAATATATAACATACAAAAATATGTTTTCACTCCTATCCAATCTTTTCTAACTCTAACAGGTCCTTACATCTGATTCTAAATTAAATTCTCTTCAGACACAGCTCTCATTAAATCTCACTGGCTTCAGAGCCATTGAAGGATCTTTAATGCTAATAGAATAAAATCCAGTCTCTGAGGTCTGGCCTCCTCTACCCCACAGCAGAGATTCAGGCTTCCATTCTAATCCTATCTCCCCTCATGCCTCATCTGAAACTCCCCTTCAAGGAAGGACAAGGCCCCTCAGCCCACTTGTCCCTGGACATAGATACCTGGCCGGTTCCCTGAGCATCAGCTCCTGCTCATCTTTTCCTGTTCAAATCCCTTCAACCTTTCCACGCCCCACTAAAGTGCCTCCTTTTCCAACAAAACTCCTGATATGGTCTGAATGTTTGAGCCTCCTCTAAAACCCGTATGTTGACATTCTAACCCCCAAGGTGACGGTATTAGGAAGTGGGCCTTTGGGAAGTGATTAGGTCATGGGAGTGAGCCTCATTAACTGGATTAGTGCCCTTATTTTTTAAAGGGATCCAGAGAGCCTCCTTGTCCCTTTCACCATGTGAAGATGCTATAAGTCTGTGACCCAGAAAAGGGCCCTTACCCAACCATGCTGGCATCCTGACCTCAGTGTAATAAATTTCTTTTGTTTATAAGCTGCCCAGCCTGTAATACTTTGTTATAGCAGCCTAAACAGACTAAGACACGCATCCCGTAAGCAGTTCAGCCCCCAGTAAATCATTCTCTTCTTCCTCTAAATCCCTACCATGTATGAGCCTTTCTTCTCTCCATTGCACAGTATAGTTCAGTACTGTGATGTAACTTCCCTCAGAGACAGTTCTTCTCTCTCCAATGATACCATATGCAACTTGAGAGAACATATATTATTTAGGGTATAGGTTTGTAGGCAGGCAAATCTAAAGTCAAACCCCAGCTCTGCAATTTTCTAGCTGTATGACCTTGAGCAAGCTATTGAACCTCTCTAAATAATATTTTCCTCTCCCATAAAATAGGATAATAATATTAGTTCCCACCTCTGATTTGAGGGATGGCTCATGCCAGGCACATATAAGTGCTTAATAATGTCAGCTATAATTATTACCAATATCCATTTTTCATATACTTTTCTATCCCCCACAGCACCAACTAGCTAATCTATTTATCTACCTACCTATCCATCCTTTTATCTTTCCATTTATCTGTGTAAGACACTCAATGAATCTTTGCCCATTGCCTAATTTAGATGCACCAATCCTTCTCACCTTTCCATTTCTCCAAGAAGCACAAAGCTGTTCCTAACTTATTAATCTCGCATTGAAACTCAAGAAGATTCTCCAGATAGGATCTCACACAGAGCATGGTGATTTCCAGGAGGCTGAAATGGGAGTGAAAAGTGATCATTTCCTTAGTTCAGATATGCTGGTTTGAAGAACAGCTGAATAATTCATTAGGTCCTTTAAAGTGCATGGATCAGATTCTACTCCTTGAGAAGCATTTTACCTTGAAGTAAACTATTTTTCATTCTCCTTTGAAATGAGAGGTAGATAACAGACTGCCTCTGTTTAACGAAACTATAATAAAGGTCTAAATGATAACAATCCCTTAGACTTGCAGAGTGCATCACAGTTGATAAAGTACACTCATATCTATCACCCCATTCCATCCTTCCAGCAGCCCCATCAGACAACCAGAGAGCTTCTCTCAGTGTGATAAATGGGAATGCTCAGGAATGTTCAAGAGCTTTCCCAAGTGCCAGTTTGTTGGTTCAAATCTTCCAGCTCCTAATTCAGTGCTCCTTTTACAGCACTACAGGATTTAAAACTGTTTGCACATCTTTGCAAAGAGATAGGCCAGCTGGAAAGAATGAAACCCACTGCTAATTTGTAGTTTGGTTAAAGTACTTGTGTTATCACCTTGGAGATTATGAATGCAAAGCAAAAATGTCAAATGGTATTTAATGCAGTTCTATACAACATGAGACTCAGTGGGAGACCTCAGTGGAGAGTCTTTTTTAATGCTAGCCATTTTCAGGGTCTTTCGTTCTTGTTCTCCTAGCAGTAACACAGGAGTATACAGCTCCAACCTCCAGGGATTTCCCGTTACGATCCTCAGGGTGGACCACAACTGGATACTCTTCCTAGGTCTCGTGTTCTACCAGGCCCCCTCACTCACAGCCTTCCAGCTGCCCAACCAGCTACCTGGCTCCCCCTCAGACATAGAGTGTGTTCTATCTGAACACCTGGGCCATTCAGGGGCTACTCCCATCTGCAGCCTGCTCCCTTACCTCATTCACACCTTTGCACAATTACCTCAGAGAGGCTTTCAGCCCATCTTACCTCATTCCCATTCCCCTCCCCTCCCCCCACACACACCCAGTCACACTTCCCACTGTTCCATCATGGTACTTATCACTACCTGACATTTTACAAACTTTTTATCTCTCTCTGTTTATGACGGGTCTCCCCACTAGAATGTAAGCCCCATGAGGGCAGGGCTTTGACTAGTTCACAACTACACCACCAGTACTTTGAATAGTCCCTGACAATAAGAAGCTCCCAATAAATACTTGTTGAATAAGGCAATACAGCCTACACATTTCCCTGTTTAGAATCTCTACTTCTTCCAATGTGAAAAGATTCTTATAGATGAAACTAAAAGAACAAAAACAAATCTCGCAACTAGGAAAAATGCAAAGAAAATTAGTGCCATGGTAGGGACTCGGAACATGTGGGCAGAAACCCTGGGACCACAGCAACCATGACTGCAACTAGGTGACATCACTAGAGCTGATACCATGCAGTCGGTAAGAACAGATTAATGACCAACACTCCTCTCCCATCCCAACCAACTGGCATCTCATGGCCTAAGGTAATTCCATCAAATGCCTCAGGCTATTCCTTTTGGAAAGGGGTCCAAGTTATTTCTTGGATTGTGCACATATGGCAGCAAATTGGCATGCATCATGGGGGAGTAGCCCAACATAACATTACACCCTTCAGTCTCATGGGATAACAACTACTCAACATCAGTCATGAAGTATTCTTGCTAAAAATATTTAACCTGAATGTAATAAAGAGAAAATCATCACATGTCCAGAATGTGGGATATTACACAGGGCAACTGGCCAGGACTCCAAAAAAGTTAATGTCAGGAAGGGAAAAAAAAAAAAAAAAAAAAAAGAAAAACCCTCCTAAAAAAAGAAAAAAAAAAAAGAGAGAGAGAGAAAGAAAGAAAAAAAGAGAGAGAGAAAGAAAGAAAGAAAGAAAGAAAGAAAGAAAAGAAAAGAAAGAGGTTGGATCCCGGGGTTGGGAAAACAGCTATAAAATTAAGAAACCAGAAAAATTGAATATGGACTGCATAACTTACAAAGGTTCCATCAGCTATACCCATTGACTCTGTTATTGAAAGCCAAGATCCAATTTGTCATTAGTCACCCCTACAAGTAATCATTCTGCATTTTCCACATACATCATGTCCTCTGGTTGCATACATCTGGTCACAATAAAATCTATATCCTGAGTTCAATAGGGCTTAGCCTGCATGGAGCATCTTTAATGCTAATTGGAGACAGAGTTTGTAAATCCTTATTTACAAGATGATTAGGAAAATTGTATTTCCTAAGCCTGCCTTTTGCATTTCTACTATTCTTTCCATATATTTCTCCACGCCCTCCCTCTCCCTTTGCAACGGGGGGAGGGTGCCTATTAACATTTATTAAAGTTCTTATAAAATACTACTTCAGCCACTAAATTGTAAATTCCTTTAGAGTAGAAATGATACCTAGTTATTCTTTGCATTCCTCGTGGCAAACACAATGTCTCACATAGAGTACATAGCTCATAAGTGGCTATTGAATTCTAAAAATCACTATACTTTAATTTAGAACATGTAATGACTATTTATTGGCTTGAATTTTTAAATGACCCTGACTCTACACTGTAGTACACTACAAAATGTACTGAGGAACTAATACATTTCTCAGAGTTTGCAACTTTCATTCAATTACCAAGCCTCTTAAACATCTCATGAAATGTTTAACAATAAAGCTACTCTTCACATCTCAAGAAATATTCCTGAAGAAATTGGAAAATCAAGACATTCTTTCCATGTATAAAAAAATTCAGTAAGTGATTCAATAAGTCAGTATCACACCTTATTTCAAAATGAGATGGCATGAAGAGCATTTGGTAAGACCTTCTGAATACTCTTATATCTATCTGTTAGAAAAAGGTCTGTTTCACCAAATAACCCTTGCATTATGATTTACCCACCTTTCTGCATTCCCATCAACTGCATCTTCCCTCACTCTCTTCAATGAGAAATTTTATACTTGCTTATTTCTTTGGTACTTATTGAATTGATGCCGGTAATGTGAAAGGTATTATAACATTTAAATATCATTTAACTTTCTGCTTTTCAGCTCACACCTTGCTTTTTTAATTTCCATTTCCATTTGTGAATCTTGACATTTGCAAATGTCCTGGATCATCAGGCTCTGAGACATTCACGTTCTACTTTACTGAAATCAGACTGCTCGTTGCACTTCAACAATTACATTTCTTTTACACTTGCTGACACTCTTTCATGACGATCTCCAAGACCAATACCTCCACTGGGGCCTCAGGTACCCCCTTCCGATAGTCAAAATGCTTTTCAAGACAAGCTTTCTCTCAGGCCACATAGCATATCCCGAAGAATTACCATGACCTAGTTCTAGAATGTCACTCCAGATAGATTTCAGCCAGCGGCAAACAATATACAAAGCATCTTTACTTTAGCCCCATTTCTAAGAACCGCTCCCTCTTTGAGAGATTAACCAGAGGAAGTCACCCCCTTGGAGAAAAAGAGACCATGTGTTTGGTCCCTATCCAGCCACTACCTGGCTACGCAATCCGAGACGTGTGTCTCTGAGTTTTATTTAGTTTCCCCATCTTTAAAATAAAGCAGTTATACTAGGTCACCCCTCACTTGCCTTCTACCTCTAAGATTCTGTAATTCCATTGAGTGTTCCTATGTGGGACAGAGGACAAACATGATTATCAAATTTTTTTTTTAAAAAGCATAAACCTTTGGATAGCTCTTCTGTATTTTGCTACCTCAAAGTATTGGGGGCACACTGGCAACTTCCACAACGTTCTATTAAACCTTAGAGATTAAAACATGACCCAAACCAATGCCACAGCAATTGCACTCTTAGGTCTATACCCAAGAGAAATCAAAACATGTGTCCACACAATACTTGCACACAAGTGTTCACAGCAGCATTATTCACACTAGCCAAAAAATGAAAATAACAAAAATGTCCATCAACTAATGAATGGGTAAAAAAAAAAAAAAAAAAAAAGGTGGTACATCCATACAATGGTATATTATTCAAAAAGGATTGGAATACTACTGCCTGCCACAACATGAATGACTCTTGCAACTATTATACTAAGTGAGAGAAGCTAGTCACAAAGCTACTCACACATGTTATGTAAACCTATTTATATGAAATGTCCATTATAGGCAAATCTATAAATACAGAAAGTAAATTAACGGTTGCCTAAGGCTGGAGTGGGAGGAGAGTTGGAGGGAAATGGGAAATAACTGCTAATAAGTAAAAAGTTTCTTTTTGGAGTGATGAGATTGTTCTAACCATGATTGTGATGATGGTTACACAACTCTGTGAATACACTAAAATCCACTGAATTACACACTTCAAATGGAAGAATTATACAGTATGTGAATTACATCTCGACAAAACTGTTGTTAAAAAATTAACGCCCCAGAATTCTGCCTAAGGATAAAAGAATAAAAAAAAAAAAAACTTTCAAAGGAAGCCCTGGGTTCAAATCTCAGTGCTCCCACTCAATAGCTGTGTGATCTTGAGTCAGTCTCTTAAGCCGCATTTCCCTAGCCTGTGAAGTGGGGAAAGCACTGCAATCTCCCCTCCCTGCGCTGGTGAGGATTAAATGAGGTAACATACAATGTCCAAGATATACTAAGCATTTAATAAATGATGGCGGTTGTTGATGTCATTATGATCTCATTAATGGAAAATTGACTATTTTTTTTAAATGAATTGACTTCAAAGCTCAGGCACTGAATTTAACTGCAAGTTTATAGCAGCCAGTGCCTAAGTGGAAGCACTCAAGTTTTTTCATTTTCTGACAACAGAAGTCAGTGCCACTAACCCATAAGCTGGCTATCCTATCAGTGTGGTGTTTTGTTTTTTTTTTTAAGATTTTATTTATTTATTTGACAGAGAGAGAGAGAGCACATGCAGGGGGAGTAGCAGGCAGAGGGAGAGGGAGAAGCAGGGTCCCCGTTTAGCAGGGAGCCCGATGAGGGCTCGAACCCAGGACCACAGGATCATGACCTGAGCCGAAGGCAGATGCTTAATGACTGAGCCACCCAGGCGCCCCTGTCAGTGTGTTTTGACTCAACAAGAGGCAGGTCAGTAAGATCAAAATGGCTTTTAGCATAAATAGTTCCAAAGGAGAATGACAACAAACTTCCAGGTAGTCAAAATACTTCAATGACTTATGCCCAAGACTGGTCCTCAATGATTACCTTATTCATGCCTGACTTGTGAAGAGTTCTATTTCAACCATGATGTAGTAAGTGTTGGTGAGACAGGTCTGGTGCTGGCCTTTGGGGGGAGGGGGGGGCAGAAGGAACAGACCTGGTCCCTGCCTTTGGGGGAGTTTGTATTCTAGCATTCAGTCCTAAACTCATGTTAAAATTGACTTTCACCTTAATTTTGCCACCATATGAAAAATAATAAATCTGCTCAGTATATGAAGGCAGGTAGTCAAAAGGAATAGCAACACTCAAGGTGGTGCTCAGGTCTCTGGGCATTTTGGAGGCTCAGTTCCCCTCAGAGCCTGGAGCATAGAACTCTGCACCCTGGGCTGAGAGGTCAGAGTTCTGTTCCTAGCTCCACCACTGGGCACCGTGAGTCTAAACCACTTCACCCCTTGGTGTTTCTGTTTCCATCATTAAAATAGGCAGGGCCAAGCCTAGACATTTAATTAAATTTCTCCATCACTTAGGACCAAAAAATGCTTACGCTAGTTGCACATAAATTTTTCCCAGCTTTACTGATATAATTGACATAGAACCTTGTGTAAGTTTAAGGTGTACAACATGACAATTTGATATATGTAAAATTGAGAAATGATGACAATAAAGTTATTTAACGTATCCATCTCTAGCTGCACATAGAGTGCCAATGACAGTGACAGTTCTCAGTATAAATTAATAAATTGGTACAATGTTCCATACAAGACGCTAAACACTCCCCTGTACTCACCCGTGCGTGCGTGTGCACACACACACGCACACACACACAAAACCCAGAAAACATAAAGTGAGGTCCCTGGCAGAAATGACCCATTACGGTAAATTCACCCGTGTGAGAGGTGTCCTCTAGGGAGACAGCCTACCAACATATCCTCTAGAAAACACACATTTCTTTCCATGGCCCTTGTATGGTACTGCACGTAAAGTAATACTATGGTTCAACTTAGATGCATATTCTTCCTCTGAGGTCATCCTATTATCGGCCTTTTGGGTATCCATGATTGCACGCCACCAATACACGCACACCTTTATACATATGCATTCAAATTTCACATGCTGCTTCTAACTGGGCCATTTACTTCTGTGAATTAGTATATCAGACTGGAAATATGAAGATAAAATTTATATGGTTTTTAAAAACTAGCTAAACGGTGTCTGCTTTAACTCAACACTTTATTGTTTTTTAAACTTTCTACTTTCTCAAAATACCTTCTTTTGTTTTACTACTTTTTTAAGAACTGCTATCAGAAAATGGGAAAATAAACTTACTTTTGGCAATTATACAGTCATCAAACATCTAACATGGGGTTCGGCAAAATGGGGCAAGGGGAGTGGGAGATACGGGCTTCCAGTTATAGAGTGAGTAAGTCATGGGAATGAAAGGCACAGCATAGTGAATATAGTCAATGACATTATGAAAGCATTGTATGGTGACAGAGAGTAGCTACACTTGTGGTGAGCAAGGCATAAGGTACAAACTTGTGGAATCATTACGTTGTACACCTGAAACTAATGTATTATTGTGTGTCAACTATACTCAAAAAAAAAAAAAAAAAGATCTAACATGTACAGAAGTTGTACTATGCACTCAGATACAAAGATGAAGAATATGGGACCCTAGTTAGCCTTAACTCTTAAAGAGATCACTGTCCAGTGAAACTGTAGTAAAACAATTTTTTTTATTAAAAAAAAATTTTTTTCAGCAGGGCCTACGGGGGGAGCATGAGGGACGCCACGAATTCCATTTGGAGGCATCTTTGAGCTCGCCGAGTAGACACCATGAGCAAAGCTCACCCTCCCGAGTTGAAAAAACTTATGGACAAGAAATTGTCATTGAAATTAAATGGTGGCAGACATGTCCAAGGAATATTGCGGGGGTTCGATCCATTTATGAATCTTGTGATAGATGAATGTGTGGAGATGGCAACTAGTGGGCAACAGAACAATACTGGAATGGTGGTAATACAAGGAAATAGTATCATCATGTTAGGAGTCTTGGAGCGAGTATAAACAATGGGTGTGTTCATCAGAAGAAATCAACTGCTTCCACATGGCCCCTCCATAGTACCTGTTTTACTACAATATAAAAATCAGGTCATGTGCATTTTCATCTTGAACTTTTTTGTTAAATAAACTTTTATGATAGTCAAAAAAAATTTTTTCAGCTTTATTGAAATATAATTGACATATAACATTGTGTAAGTTTAAGGTGTAAGAAGTGTCGATTTGATACACTTATATATTGCAAATGATTACCACTGTAGCATTAGCTAACACCTCCATCCAGTCACATAATTACCATTTCTTTTTTGAGGTGAGAACATTCAAGATCTACTCTCTTAACAATTTCCAAGTATATAATATATTATTGCTAACTATAAGCACAAGGCTGTGCATTAGATCCCAGAACTTATTCATTTTCTAACTGGAAGTCTATACCCTTTGACCAACATCTCATTTCCCCCTGCCTTGGCCTCTGAAAAAAAAATTTTTAATCGACCAAATTAATTCTCTTCATTGGTATAAAAGAGTGAGTTCTCATTAGTGTTCTAATACCTCCTAGGTGGGTTGACTGAGCAGTTGAAATCTTTGGAAGCTTAGAATCTTCCTCTGCACAAATGAGAAGGCAGACCAAGAAGTCTATCACACTCCTTCTCCAATGAAGATATGTGCTTTTGATTGCCATTTTAAACCAGGTTGAACTTTCCCTCAGTTTTTATAAGGTTCCAGGGCTAAAGCTGAAGATATTTTAGTCAATGTGCAAATCAGTCAATGTGTAGCACTGTGTCAATATGTGAATAGTTACGTATTACATCACTATATAAACCTTACACAAGCTACTAAATAGAGGAAATGACTACAATCACCCAGACCATTTAAAACCAAATTCTTTACATTAAAAAATACTCTGAATTCATATATATTGGTGCATTGTGTTTATATGCACTCCCATTCAATTTACACATGATTAATTTGTGTGCTTCAGAAAAAAGCAATGAAATCAATACCTGCTTTTAATATTCATATACTAATTTCAAAAACCACAATTTAAGCAACCTGCCAAATATTAAACCATGGGTATGTAAACTAGTAATTCTTCTCAGATATCTGTTAGTAATGTTATAAATAGTAACACTAATTCACACTAATATAAATGCCAACTTTTTAGCACCTCTTTGGCTAAATAGAGAAGTATGAATAATTTGACTCTCTACAAATTCTAATTTTAAGAAATTATATTTATCACTCATGCTATATTTATTACCCATACCTACATAGTATTTATCCTAAATTCTATGCAGAAGACAACCCATTGGTAATTTTTTTCATATTAAAAAAAAGGTTTAATGTGAACAATATGGGTTCTACTTAATCAAAAAAAAAAGGAAGAAATAACAGCAACACGAATGTAAAAATGCACATTTTTTTCAACATCGAAGTCATCTTGGAATACACACAAAACTATTTTAAGCAGGAATGAGTTTTATTCAGGTCTACCTTCAAATCTCTGCCCATTTTAACTGGAGCTCCATCCTCTCTAGACCCTTTAAACCTTTACCCCTTCTCAGGACACCCTGCCACTGTTAACCCTGCCCTGCTTTCCTTATAAGGCCACAGATTCCTCAACTCCAGCCACAGGTACCAATGACTGAGGAGGGGCAAAGGTTAAGGTCACCGGATTTGGGGAGGGCAATGAACAGCAAGAGCCAGGTGTTGAATGGCCATCTACCTGGACAAATAATTGTCAAGAATGATGAAGACAGGTGCAGCCACTATGGAAAACAGTACGGAGGTTCCTCAAAAAAATTAAAAAATAGAACTCTCATATGATCCAGCAATTCCACTTCTGGGTATTTATCCAAAAAGAATGAAAGAAAACACTAACTTAAAAAGATTTTGCACCCCCATGGTCACGGAAGAAGTACTTACAGTAGTTAAGATATAGAAACAGCCTAAATGCGTACATGGATAAAGAAAATGTGATACTGAGAAAAATCCTCCCTGATTTCTAGCATTAAACCATCTGCTTTTGATCCCCTTTTCTTAATCAAGTATAGTCGAGTGCCTCCATAATCTAAGAGCATGGGCTAGTTTATTAAGCTTGTGAAAGTTTATAAACCTTCCCATTACTCAGCTTCCTTCGCTGTAAAATGGAATGGAATGTCCACTGTTCAAAGCAGTTGTAAGATTTAAATACGATAACAGATTACGGTAGCTGCCACAGAGTCGGGTGCTTAACATACAGTAGCGATTATTGTTACCCTCTAAGGCCTGTCTCCCTCAACAACAAAGCACACTTTCTCTCACATTAAAGATTCCATTTAGAGCCCACTTCCGAGAGGCGTTCTAGCCACTGGGAATGTAGCCATGAACAAAACCAAGGGAAAATCCTTGCCCTCGTGGAGTTTACAGCCTAGCAGGGGGAGAGAGACGGGCAATAAATAAAACAGAGAAGTAAATTATATGGTGTTAGATGATGCCAAGCCCTATGGAGTCGCAATTTATGAAAGTGTGTTCTGGGAGGCCTCACTTAAAGATGACATGCGTGTAAGCAAAGATCTGAAAGAAGCGAGTAGCCAAGCAGGTATCTGGAGCAGAGGGGTCCTTGGAGGGCCGAGGCAGGAGCATTCTGGACCATGTGAGGAATAGCAAAAAGGCAGGTGTAGCTGAAGCCAGTGAGCACGGGGAAGAACAGCAGATGAAGGCAGAACAATGAGGGGAAGAGGGCAGGAGGGGAGCAGATCCGGCCTGACAGGGCCTTGAAGGCCATTGTAAGGAATTCAGCATTTACTTCGAGTGAGTAGAAGAGTGGGAGCCCCTGGTGAAATCTGTACGGTGGCATGATCCAACTTAACCTTTGTTAGGATCACTCTGAACACTGTTGAGGACAGGCTCAAGGTCAAGGAAGGAAGAGGAAGACCAGTTAGGAGACTATTTCAGTAATTTAGGACAAAGACGATAGTGGCTGGTTGATGTCAATAAAAGTGAGAAGTCGTTGGATCCTGGATCTATTTTTGAAGGGAATATAATACCCAAAGGATTTTCTGATGGATCCAATGTGCGGTGCAGAAAAAGGGAAGGGCCACTGATGACTCCCAAGGATTTTGTCCCCAGCAACTGAAGAACCAAGGGGTCCTTTAGTGGGTAATGCCTTTATCTCTCCCGGACCACTGCTTCCTACCCACTAACAGCCCAAAGGTCTTCCTTGCTTTAAGAATAGAAGAGAAAGCATGTCAGCTTTCCGCTGTCCTAATCTCTCCTAATGCTTGACACTAAATTTCCTCGCAAAATTGCACTGTAACCACTGCCTTCACCTCCCCCTGCCTCTACAACAGACCCCTCCCCTTCCCTTCCAGAGAACACTCCGGCAGGGCCGTGAGGACATTCCAATCATCCAGCCCAGCCTCTGGAATTCTGTACTACAACGTACCCTTCTTGCTACACTGTAGCATTTGGCACAGCCTCAATACCTCCTTCCTCAAATTCTGGCCTTGGTGGGAAGATCCACTGTCCTGACTTACTGTAATGACTGTGACCATTCCTTCCACAGTCTCCTATCTCCTTTACTCTCTCCTTCATTTCTGCTCTCAAGTATCACACTCTAAATTCCTCTCTGTCCCTCTGTGCACTACCAGGACCTTCTACTCACAGCCATTCTGACTGTTCCCTACATGGGGTCCCTAGCCACCAGCTCAGCGTCTAGAACATCGCTGATTGCACAAATGAACGAATCAATCAATCCGTTCATCAGTCGTCACGTCTCTATTTAGTTTTCATCTGTCTCCCAAGCTCCTGCTCTGTTATTACAGCACAAGCTGCACGTTCCTGTTCAGTTCTCGGAGTCTAAATGAAACACGCCATCTTAACTCTCCCTCCACATAGCAGGCTGCTTCATTCGGACTACCGCATTTATTTTAAGGATGTAACGATCCCTGTATAAAAACTTTTATTTCCTCAAGACTAAGATTTCTCCAAGAGCCTCCCTTCGGCCCTCTTCAATTCTTTTTACAATGCTACCAGCTCAATTTTCTACAACACTAGTTTGATCATGTCATTCATCTAATCAATAATGTTTATTGGCTCCATATTGCCTTCAGAAGTTGAGACGCAGAGGGAGACAAACAGAGAGACAGAGAGAGAGAGAGAAGGAAAGAAAAAGAGGAAGGAAAGAGAGAGCACAAGAGAATATTATCTAGGCTTGATTTTGGCTATTTTTTTTTTCTTTTCTTTTAAATAAACTTTCTTCTTTTTGGCCCCACCTTGCACACCAGTTTTATTCCAAGCTGTTCCTCAGGGCTGCTTTTTAGATACATTTTCTCCTCCTAAATTCTGACATACTCCATCTAGCCCCTTGACTAGCCAAAGTATAATACAAGCCCTTCGCTATATATTAGAGACTTTTAAAGTCTAGTCTGTATCAACCTGTCCAATCTTACTCCCCACAAATGTCTGCCAAAAACCCATTTTCTCCCTTCAGATGGTCTCTCCACCCCTCCAACAAGCCTTATACACCAGTGTTCTCACAGTTCCTTGCCTGGTTGTTTTCTCCTCCAGCTTCTCTTTGTATCTTGTACTACGTGTTCATCAATGCCCCGCTCAAATCCTGCACTGCCCCAGAAGCCGTATACACACAACCCGGCCAAGAGTGGCTTGCAGCATTCCTGTCCTAGAATGTACTGTACTTGCCACTCCTATGCCGCTGATAACACTGGTTCTCAAGTGGGGCCCTGGAACCAGCAACAGTATAACTTCATTAAAATGCAAATGCTTTGGGGCGCCTGGGTGGCTCAGTTGGTTAAGCGACTGCCTTCGGCTCGGGTCATGATCCTGGAGTCCCGGGATCAAGTCCCGCATCAGGCTCCCTGCTCGGCAGGGAGTCTGCTTCTCCGTCTGACCCTCCCCCCTCTCATGTGCTCTCTCTCTCTCTCATTCTCTCTCTCAAATAAATAAATAAAATCTATAAAAAAAAATAAAATAAAATAAAAAAATAAAATGCAAATGCTTCCGTGTGCCACCGCTCATGGCCCCCCAGCCCTACTGAATTAGAATCTCTAGAGGCCGAGTCCAGCAATCTGTGATTTAACACACTCTCCAGGAAAGGCTAATGCACACTGAAGTTTGAGAACCACTGAAGTTTTATAATAAAATTTATAATAAAATTTATCTTGCCAACCAAACAATATGCAAAATGCCAAGAGCAGTATCTAATGTATAGCTGTCCACCCAGAAACTTGAGTTTTGTGACACCGTTCTCCGCGATGGCATCTCATTAAATATCAAGTGAATTTTGCCCCCAGCCCCTAATTTTGAGGGAAAAAAATCATGAGAAACAACGAAAGTACTCTAATTTTTAATATGAACCAAGAAAAAAATTAATATTGTTTTAATCAAAAGTTTAAGCTTTTTAATATTAGCACAAAATTAAATGCTTTTATCTAATACTTAATATGCAGTAAATAAAGAGACTCTTCTTTTCTATTTCCTTTATAGTTCAGCTTTGGAAAAATAGTTCTGAAGTTTTGAGGTCTTACCTTAATCATGAATACAGGAGAAGGCACCTAAATAAAAATCCTTGCAACAAGATGAGACCTTAATTTTAAACAATCTGTATGTTACAGAAGATGAAAAGTCAAACCAAGTCAAGTTAGACATTCAGGTTTAATATTCTGCTTTCAGGAAATTCAGTAATAATGAGTCACACTTAGGTCCAGCCTACTTATTTCCACTCTTTAGACAACCACATTTAAGAAAGAATTCATTAAAAGGCCCAAAATGAAACATTTTTTGTCCTGGATATAAAGGAAATATTATTAACACTAAAAATGCCATGGGATAGTATAATATGTTCCATTTATTCCCTATATTGATGAACTTTTTTCATGTTTAATGTAAAAAGGATACAGTGGTAGCTATGCTAGGTCTTAGCATAATTTTGTATACTGAGCCTCTTTGGAGTTTTATTGCCAAAATGTCCAAGATTCCATACCAGTACATTCTTTTTAATATAATTATTTTTAAAAACAGAAAGACTGGAAAAGACTATGCCAAAATAGTAAAAGGAGTTACCTCTGGTACCACATAATTTTTTTACTTCTTGGTTTTTTTTAAAGATTTTATTTATTTATTTGACAGACAGAGACAGCGAGAGAGGGAACACAAGCAGGGAGAGTGGGAGAGGCGGAAGCAGGCTTCCTGCTGAGGAGGGAGCCCGATGCGGGGCTCAATCCCAGGACCCTGGGATCATGACCTGAGCCGAAGGCAGATGCTTAACAACTGAGCCACCCAGGCGCCTCCTTCTTCTTTTGTAATAACCAATTTTTTTTTCAATGAGCATATATTAACTTTCAAAATCTGGAATAAAAAAGTTTTAAGGACACATTTTTGTTTTATGTAAGAAATAGTACAATAGTTCATTTCTTCATTTAGGAGAATTGTGTGTGTGTGTGTGTGTGTGTGTATTTTTCACATCTCATTTAACACAAAAACGCTATAAGGTAAAATCATTATTCACATTTTGCGGATAAGAAAATTGAGTCACAGAGAAATTAAATATATTGTACATAGGACTCAAACATGTGCAGAATGATGTTAAAGCTTACTAGAGTCACCCATTGGGAAGCTGCCATCCAGGCTGAAACTTCCACCTTGCCTTTTGGCAATTCCCAAGACTGGTTCATTACTTCCTTTTGAGAATGTAGAAACAGAACGGAACAGCAAAAACAACAGACATTGGGTCATTATCCCATTTCTCTTATTCTACACTATGTCCTGATAACTCAAAAGGAAACAGACAAAACATATTACACATAAAAATTTGAGAATGCACCTTCATGGTGTCCTCAAAAGGGGGAACTGCAAGAGGAGATGGCCTCCTTAAGACTGAAACAAACAGCAAAAAGGGAAAAAAGACTGAGAGGAGGACAGAAATGAGAAACACACACACACACACACACAGAAGCCTAAAATCTCACTGCAAAAGCAGAGGCAGTAAAGAACAGAACTGGTACTGTGGAAAATAATATCCATACCATGAAAGACAAACAGGAAACACTCTACCAGAAGCAATTTAAAGGACAGATATAAAAATAAAGACAGGAAAGGTGACATATAAGGACCATAGGGGACAGAGATCCAAATCAAGCACATAGATATTTCACAGGATGAAATTCAATAGGAAGGAATACAATTAATAAAAATAATAAGGGTAAATAAACATATGTGGATCAAAACCAGCTTCCAGGAGCAAAAGTACACTGAGTTCTAAGCAAAATAACTGAAAACAGATCCCACCTGTGCCCAAAAAAGTAACTTCTAATTTTTTTCAAAATTCATTTAACTAACCAGGCAGAAAATCAGGTTAACTACAAAGTAATATCAAACTAGACCCAAAGCTCTCTTTCACAATATTAAACACCACAAGCCAATGAATCATCCACAAAATTTGGTGAGGAAAGGGTGGCGATAAAGTAACTGTATTCCCCAATTATTGTTCACAAAAAAAAGGCAAAAGAAAAATTTTAAGCTAGACAAGAACTCATAAATTATGTCAAATACATAATATTCACAAAAAAGTAAAGTATATATTCCAGGTAATTGAAAGATAAATCAAAAATAGAGAACTCAAAAATATAGTAAGTGCAAAAAACAATGAATTTAGTATAACCAATTTAATGCTAAACACAAAAGGTATCCCTGAAAAACAATGTATTGTTTTTAATACCTTCAAATTTGAATTTAACATCTAATCTTTTATAAAATAAGTATATAATATTAAGTTGAGATCAGATAACATAACATATATATATCCAAGCTATAATGTCAGATTGAATTAAACACTGGAAAGAGCAGGAGAAGCATGGGATCAAGGTAGGGATATAAGGTTTCACTCTTTGTTATGGAACAGGGACATTAAAGGCTCCCATTTTCCTATTAATTTGCATAATTTGAGAACTACAGGGCTTAAATACATATTTAAATTGCATTTTTGAAAAAATTCTATATAGAAAAACAAAGAAACACTAAGGAAGATAGGACTTTAAAAAAGAGAGACAATCAAACACAAATCAATAAAACCAAATGATTTAAACTCTCCCTCTGAAAGAAAACCCTCAGACTGGGTTCAAAAATAAAATCTTCTTCACAATATATACTTTTATCAAATCCTAAAACTAATCAAGTCCTAAAACCTAAAACTAATACACTGTCAAATATGTCTCATTTAAAAACAAACAAAAAACAAAATCATACCATGTATATGCTTTCTTACAGCAAAAATACACCTAGACAAAGTCTAGAAATTAAAAGAAAATCAAAAATATCAAGCAAGCACAAAGAAACACTCTTAAAAAAACAAAAATAATTTCTTCATGATAAGCACTGAGTAATGTATGGAATTGTTGAATCACTATTTGGACAACTGAAACATATGTTAACTATTATACTGGAATTCAAATGAAAAATGTAATTTAAAATAATAATAATAATAATTTACAAGAAAAGCCATTATTGGGACAGAGTGTTTCTGTATTCATAAAAACTATAATCTACTATGAAGTTGTAGCCCTTAAAACTTTTGTATTACAAGTAATAAAATTAGACATATAACACACATGAATGACAGAAACGCAAATCATACCAGGAGACTAGGAAGCTATTTTTGTCTGGTCATTCTTCCAGATGAAATTTAGAATCATTTTGTAAAATCCTAAAACAAATTCTTGCTTGATATTTTTATTGGAATCCCATGTTAACGTATGAAGAATAGACACCTTTACACTACTAAGTGTTCCTATCTAGGAACATAGAATATCTTTGCATTTACTCAAGTCTTCAGTATATCCGTTGTTAAGATTTAAATTTTCCTTCAAATAAGTCCTACAGAGATCTTGTTAAGTTTATTCCTAGATATTTTATAATTTTTGTTATCACTGTAAAGGTATCATTTTTCAAATACATTTTCTAATGGGTTATTTTGGTTCACTAATAAGAATGCTATTGGTTTGGGTATACTTATTTTATATCCAGCCATACTGCTAAATTATTATTGCTCTATTTTTTTTCAACTGATTCTCCTAAGTTTAAGTTATCATCTGTAAATAATGAAAACATCACTGTCATCTAATACTGATAATTCTTGTTTCTTCAGTCTTGTCTTATTTCAATGGCTAAAAGTTCCAGAATAGAATATATTATTATTGGTCCTTACCTTAACCCTCACACCTTTGTATAATACCTGTTTAAAAGGAATATACTAGACAGTCCCTGACTTATCATGATTTGACTTACGATTTTTCTACTTTAAGATGGTGTAAAAGCAATATGTATTCAGTAGAAACCATATTTAAAATTTGCATTTTGATCTCTTCCTGGGCTATCAATATGCAATACAAAGCTCTCTCATGATGCTGGGCAGGGGCAGCAAGCGGTAGCTCCCACACAATCATGAGGTTAAACAACCAATATACTTACAAACTTTCCGTACCTATACAACCAGTCTGTTTTTCATTTTCAGTATAGTATTCAATCAATTACATGAGATACTCAATACTTTATTATAAAATGGGCTTTGCATTAGATGATTTTGTCCAACTATAAGCTAACATAAGTGTTCGGAGCACGGTTAAGGTGGGCTAGGCTAAACTATGATGTTCGGCAGTGTATTTTTGATGTAGCCTATTTCTAACTCACAATGAGTTTATTGGGACATAACTGCATCGTAAGTCGAGAAAGATCTGTGTGTCACTTAAGATGTTTACAAGTGCAAATGAAAGATTACACAACATCAGTGGCTTAAACAATGAGGAAATTGTTAGCTAATATAATATGAAATCTGGAGTCAGGACAGTTCTAGGTTGATTAATTCAGCTACTCAACAACAATGTAGGAATCTAAGTCAGTTTTTCTGTGATTCTCCAGGCTTTCCCTTCATGATTGTGAGATGGCTCCAGCAATTCTAAGTATCATGGTCTTCTATACAATATCTAACGCCAGAAGAGGAAAAGTCTCATTTTTAAAAACTCACTTGTAAAAGTGAGGATATCCTTCCCACAAACCCCGCTGACTCCTTCATCCGCCCAGTTGTGTCTCATGACTTACCTAAACTCATCAACAAAAGGAATGGAATCCAATCCTTAATCTAGTCCACCTCCTCCATGCTAGGGCCAAGGATGTAGGGGGCAGGGGTCCACTTCCTCTGAGAATGTGGGAGGGGTAAACATCAATGCAAATTCAGAGCACTGACATCAAGAAAGGAGATGGGAACAGCTGATAGGTAGTTAACCAACAGTATCACCACACAGAGAATCTCTGGTGTTTGAAGAGTAGGGATGAAGTGAGCTATTGGTTTTAGACACATTCTTTATCAAGTTAAGAAAGGATCCCTTCATTCTTAGTTTAACAAGAACAGTTGGAATGGGGCACCGCTGGCTCAGTCAGTAGAGCATGCAACTCTTGATCTCAGGGTCATGAATTCAAGCCCCACATTGGGTGTAGAGCTTACTTTAAAAAAAAAATAGAATAGGGGTGCCTAGGTGGCTCAGTCAGTTAAGTATCAACTCTTGATTTTGGCTCAGGTTGTGATCTCAGCATTGTGAGATCAAGCCCCACGTCGGGCTCAGTGCTGGGCATGGACTGCTTAAGTTTCTCTCTCTCCCTCTCTTTCTGTCCACCCCCCACAAATAAATAAATAAAATTTTAATAAAAGAATAGTTGGGGTTTTTGGGGGGGGAGGGTAAATCAAGAATGATAGCTAAATTTTACCAATGCCTTTTGACTGTTGAAATGATTCCAGAGTTAACATCCTTTGGCCTACTGATGTGTTGCATTGTATTAATAGATTTCCCAAAACGGAAACAAAAGTGCTTAAAGGGCATTTTCTGTGTTTTCAGTTCCATACTGATTTGCAATATTTAGGCTTCCTCATACAAAGCAGGACACATACGCTTATTAGTAAACAATACTTCATATGTATATTTCCCCTCCCCCCAGATCCCATGTCAAAAAGATTGAAGAGGGAAAGACTAGAGTTAGGGGGTGGCAGGCAGGAGAGAAAGAGATAACAATCCAGGCATGGAATAATTCAGCTTAGTCTGGGGTAAGGACGGCAGGGCAGGAGAGATGCAAAGGCTACTCCTAAGAAGAAACTTACACTTCATCCACATCAGTATTTGGCATCAACGGCACCTCCCAAAACGGAACCAGTGAAAATTGCTCTAAGGTATTTCAGCCCCCTGAAACATCCCACTCGCCATCTTGGTCCACTCCCCCCACCTCCCTCTACCCTATACAGCTGGCCATCCACCCCCGAGCTCCTACCAAACATCTCTTTTTATGTCTGTCTCTACCACTACCGTTGGAGCTCCTTGAAGGCAACGCTGGTGCTGAACGTGTTGAAAATTATATCATGCATTTGCAATATGGCAAGGGCTGTCCTAAGTACTTTACATAAAAGATGTTTAATTCCTGCAATAACCCCACTCATCTTACTATTATCTCCATTTTACAGGCATGGAAAGAACCTAAAGAATTTACATAACTTGGGGCGCCTGGGTGGCTCAGTCGTTAAGCATCTGCCTTCGGCTCAGGTCCTGATCCCAGGGTCCCAGGATCGAGTCCCACATCGGGCTCCCTGCTCGGTGGGAAGCCTGCTTCTCCCTCTCCCACTCCCCCTGCTTGTGTTCCCTCTCTCGCTGTGTCTCTCTCTGTCAAATAAATAAAATCTTTTAAAAAAAATAAAATAAAATAAACAAAAAATAAAGAATTTACATAACTTGCCCCAAGTTACAAAGCTTTTAAGCTGTAGCGCCAGAGCCCAAATGCAGAAACTGACCCCTAAGGTAACCTGTAAGCCACTTTGCTTCCTGTAACTCTGAAAACAAATGAGATAAGCCACAAGCTCACAACGGGTCTCAATTATGTCATGATCACCTCCCATATAGGTTACTCTCTGCGGAACTGCCAAAAATGTTCTGGCTGACTTCACTGCCAAGGTGTCATCTGGAGAATCCTAACCAGACGCCAGAGGCCATCATCATTCATTTTCACTCCCTGATTTTAGGACACCCGAGAACAGGTGGAAGATTTGAACATTTCGGCACAAATCTACATCGGAATAGGCAGCGTGTTCACCTCGCCACCCTCTTCCCTGTCCTTATCCAGAGCCCTCAGCACATTTCCCCCTGAGGATCACTTACTTGGCCAGCTCGCCAAGAATCTCAACACACCTCAAGAAAGAATGAAATCAAGTGCGACTGTATCCCTGCCCGTTCCCCTCTCCTTTTATTACCGCCCCAAAGCCTAAGAAAGCTTGGAATCTATTAATTCTATCTTTATAGCAGGAATTTCTATTCGTTATTACCTGGGAAAGGAAGAGTCAATTTAATACCCTTGATTTCAAAGATTCTATCCAACGAAGCCGGAGCCCATTACAATCATATAAGCTAATTACTGGAAAGTGCAACAGTCTGCATTTGTAAAAGAAAAAGGTATCCAAGCTTAGCAGGCTCTACCGAGTAGAGAACATAAAGACATGATGATGGCCTTTGTCATTGAATTGCATTTTCAGAGCTGATGGAAAAAGCTCCCCCTTCACCTTGCTCTGTTCCCAGAATGCCAGTTAACTGCCATGGGCCTTATCCCCCTATAGCTATAAGAAAGGAACCACAAGAACCAGTGAGCACTCACTAAAGCTAATCAATATTTAGAAGCTGAAAATAAAGCAAAGAAATAGACAAGTGTCCGCACAGGCAGAGGAAAGGGGCTTTTTCCTTGTGCCCCCAAGCTCAGTTCTAGGCTAATTCCTGTGACTGTTTCTGAGATGCTTTGGGATTTACAGCTGCACGAGATACTCAAGCACACCTTAACCTCTGAGGAATAGCTGAGAACAGCCCAGCACATGCAGAACTCTTTCCCACAGCAGTCAGGGAGGCGAGAGGGAGTCTGCGGCCAAGGTCGGCCTCATCATTCCCAACTTCTATTAGGTAACTGAAATCCATGTATCATCTGCTGCCACACCAAGAGGCGATCCTCGAACTTCATCTGATGCCTCTGGAGAAGGGAGAGAGGATCTTTCTTTACATACACCTCACAAAAATAAGCTTAGAAGGTTCCAGCTGACTTCATTCGACAGATACGAGTGCCTACAATGTGCCATAAAGGACAGGTGCTGAGGAAATCCAGGGGATTGATAAGGAGCCCTTTGGCTAGCTAGCCATCTGCACCATGATGTAACGTAACGTCCTTTACCCTGCCTTTCTGCTAGTCACTGGGGAAGCTGCCCCACAGGCAGTGCCTTTTAGAGTCCACGGAACAAAAGTGCGAATACACTGCTGTATGTTTGCAGTGACTTGTCAACAATAAAAATTCACCCGTGTCTCAATTTACTGAGCCTGGGTTTATAAGGAGGTTTACAGTCTGCTCTGTTAATAAACCACTTTACATCTGAGGGGAGCTAGAAAAGCAATAATTAAAGGCCATTTTGCCATCTCAGAGCCCCTTTCTGCTTCTTGCCATTAAAGTTCGTAGGACCCTGGAAGATTTCTAATCATGCCAACATGAAGTCCCACAGTTGCCCGGGACATGGGTTTTTCAATTTCTCAGGAGTCACTACACTTTGATTTCCCAATATCACAGTCCCTCCTCTTAAAGGCTGAAAACACACTAAATTGATAGCCAATCTGCCATCCATTCAGTGCACAGTGGGGCTGCAAGATCCAAACAAGGTAGCTCCAGGAATGAACCTCACTCTGAATTATGTATTAGGCATTCTATAAAACTCAGATGTAAACCAGACACTATTCTTGTCCTTAAGAAGTTTGTAATTTAAAGACACTACTGATTCTATGGGTAAATAATTCTAGAGGAAGACACAGCTGCAGGTGACACTAAGTATGAACAAAACAAGGCAGGAGAACAAAGTAGAGATTAATGTTAACAAGGTAGAGGGGTGTCTTACTATGGATGATGGATCAGGGTCACAAAAGGAAGAGTGGGTGAATTTAACAAGACCTGTCCAACCACCACTCACTCATGGTGGGATCAGCATTCTGACCTGAGCAGGGTACAGACCTAAAGATCAGGGTCAACCCCAGCCTCATACCAGCCACAGAAGGTCAATTTCTGATCAAATTTTCAGATTCCCAAGTCCCTCCAAAATCAGGAACACACTGCCCTGGAGAGTAGTCGCTCCACCACTTAAAAGGTATTACTGCTATATATTGAGAAAACAGGAAGTCGCAAGAGCACAATGCTCACATTTCATACTTTTCAAATCAGGCCAGCCTGGGTTCAAAGCCAGGCTCCATCATTTCCCACAAGTCACTTAACCTAAGCCTCAGTTTGCACATCTGTAAAATTAGAATAATAGTACAGATCACAGGGGAGCCTGAGTGGCTCAGTCGGTTAAGCGTCTGCCTTCGGCGTGGGTCATGATCCCGGTGTCCTGAGATCGAGCCCCGCATCGGGCTCTCTGCTCAGCAGGGAGCCTGCTTTTCCCTCTCCCTCTGCCCCTCCCCCTGCTAGTTCTCTCTCTCTCTCAAATAAACAAAATCTTAAAAAAAAAAATAGTACATATCACAAAATTTGACTGTTAGTAAGACCAGACTTTTAAAATAAGTAGCCCACCGCTTCACACATGGCAAGTGGTCACAGAGGATATTAGCTATTAATATTGGCATTATTATTATTATTAAATAAATTATATTCCAGAACAGTGTCAGGTGCATCTATGTGTCAGTATGACCTGAGACTCGGCATCTGACCACATCGTGTTCTGGGAACTATAAGGCTGAGGACCAGATCTCTGCCCTAACCAAGGGCAGCATGAACCAGCAGCCTGTGCCGCCTGCCTTCCAGCCCTTCCCTCAGCACCTGGCACAAGCAGACCCCAAAAAGGAAACATGGATTCAGTCTCCACTGGTTTCAGGAACGTTATAGCCTGTCTCGCAGCTGCTCAGAGGGAAGGTCATACTCTCCCAGCCTCCCAACCTCACTGGGGCACACAGGACAAAACTCCTCCTTACAGTTTTCCAGTGCATAATTTGACAGGTCTATAGCTTTCCTCTTCCTCTTTTTTTTTTATAATATCCAAGACCATGTGAGCCTGGAGGATGACCTCAGTGACCACTGGCTCTGAGCCCCCACCCAATTCTGTTACTTCTGCTAAGTTCCCAAGCCCTATCCCCTCCCCACGTTTCCCGAAGCATGCCCTTGCGGCTAGAGTGACTCTTGCAATATCCAGCAACTTGTCCCTCCATAAGCAATGACCCTTTCCGTCCTCAGCTGTCACCCCCAGAGCTCAGCTCTTCTGCTCCCACCAAGCTGGAGAACTCCTTTTGTCAAGTGATCATAGCTCCATTTGGCATCTCGTCTTCCTCAAATCTCTCTGCAGATACCCAGTGAAATTAAAGGGTTGGTGGAGCAAAGGTGGGGCTTGGGGTTCCCCAAGCACCCACAGGAACAGCACGCACTTTTGCATTTTGTAGCCAGACTGTATCTTGTGTTCGCCAGGGCAACGCATCCAGGGCCCCGGCGGTGCTCCTAGCTCGCAGAAGGTGTTTCAGAGAGGAACAGGAGGCTGCAGCCTGTGAGGTGGATGGCAGCAATGTCAGAGTTTCTTAAAATGCAGAACACATACATCCGAATTATGTGTGGGTCACAGAGTTGCAGATTTGTGGGCCCCAGGCTGGATTACTGAACTAGAATTTGCAAACTAAATAGATTCCCTCTAGGTGAATCGTATGCAATCTTATGAACTAAGCCAGAGCAGCAAACTTCGACCTTGTAGTGCCCTTCCCTGTAAGAAATACGTTCTACACTGTAACTTAGTACACACGTATATACGATATATGCACAGTAATCGTTTTCTACTCTATCTTAATTAATTGTTTTTAAAGCCAACTGCAACCCATTAAACTCACTCCCACAACTCGTTACACTTTGAAAGACTCTGGAGAGGGAGGAGGGTGGTGATTGCTGGTATTGTAAAAAAATAGGGAATGGTTAGGCCATCAAAGGCATTGCTAAATTAAGGAGTTCAGCCTTATGCTGTAAGTCATGAGAAGTCATTCATTTCATTAATAAATAAAGGCAGATCAACAAAACACAGGTCCCGCCCTGTGGAAATTATAGTCTCCTCTGGGGGCAGGGGTCGTGGTAGGGGAGAGGACAAATAAATTGTCTGTGAACAATAGGGATTGGAGAAGACTTCTAGGCAGGGGGAACAGCATACGGAACAGCAGAAAGGTGAGCAGAAACATTGAGAGAATGGAAAGCAGTTCAGTAAGGAATGGTTTCAGACTGGAATAGCTATTCTAGTCCTTTCTCTGGGAAGGAAATTACTATGATTACGTTTATAAAACAGGAGACATCCTTCAGAATACGAGATGACATGAAGGTAAGTACAAGGCAGAAGACTGGACCAGACTTCCCATCTCTGAAGGTCTTGAAGAGATGGTCTTCCTAGAAATATCAGAGCAACCTGACTCATGGTGTACAGCTGTGAAGCAGTGTCTCAGACACTTGATATTTTAACAGGTGTATTGAGGTATAATTTACATACCATAAAATTCACTCATGTCACCACCATCCAATTGTGGAACATATTCCATCACCTCAAAAAGATCCCACATGCCTACGTGCAATCACTCTCTGTTTTCATTACCAGCCCTAGCCAACCACTAATCCACTTTCTATCTCTACAGATTTGCCTTTTTGGACATTTCATATAAATAGAATCATACAGCATGTGATCTTTTGCGCTGGCTTCTTTCACCTAGCATAGCATCCGCATTGTAGCACGCACCAGCACTTCATTCTTCCTTACTGTGGGATGGTATCCCATTGTACTCCACCTTATTTTGTTTACCTCTTCATCAGTGGATAGACACTTGAGTTGTCTCCGGTTTTGGCTATGATGAACATTCAGGTTACAAGTTTTTGCCTGGACATATGTTTGCATGTCTCTTGGGGAGATATTCAGAAGTGAAATTGCTGAGTCATAGAGTAAACTTATATTTAACTTTTTGAGAAACAGCCGAAGTGTTTTCCAAAGTGGCTTAACCATTTTATAATCCCACCAGCAAAGTATGAGAGTTCCAGGGTATCCACATTCTCAGGGATATTTTAAAATCAGATTTACATTTATGATGGCATGAAGCATAGTCTGAATATAGTTTTAACTAGCCGTTCTGGGAACCATGAGGTTCACATGGCCTCGTAATTTATTCACATTCCAAATTTCACTGAAAGTTAGAAAAGAAATGATCAGAGATGTTCATTTGAACCATGCTTGAAATCATTTAGCATTGACATGCAATATCAAACAAATGATCACAGAAAATTTGACCAAAATATTTGTAGAAGCGGAGTTATCAAGGAACCAAGCATGGCAAATGAGAATGGGCCTTGCACACTAAACAGAGTCTCCGCAGGGACAAAATCCTAATTGTGAATCTCGCAAACAAGCAGCAACTTACAGAAGGCAGGAACCCAGAAAGAAGGTCAGGGAACTATTGCTTTAAATCTGATGCAACTTGCCTTGAATCAGGTGATAAGCTATGAAGCAGAGACCCTGCTTTCAGAAAAGAAAAGAAACAGACCTAGCCTCAGGGGATAAAGGATACTCACAGTAATGTCCCTGCTGCTTTGTAAACCCCAAGTACCTTTTACAAACATACTCACAAATTAAAGGAGGGAGTGGACACGCAGAGAACCAGCAAGAGCTTTGGTTCAGAGACCAGAGGGACACCAAGCTCTCAAAACCCTGCCATTTACATTTTTCCAATCTAGAAAACAAACCCGCTATCTGGGGCTGGGATCTCTGTGCCTCTCACATTTTACTTTAAGTATCATAGATAGTTCACTGAATGTGTATAATCCCCTCTCTTCACACACGGGCTTCCTCCTTGGGAGGGACCCTTTTTGTTCCTAGGGATGAAGACCTATGAGAACCTATGCTAATTACCCGCTAGCACTCTTTCTGGGGCCATCAGTTAAGTGGGAGATTTAGGTACCCAGCTGGTCAGGTTCCAAGAGATTTCCCCTGCTAATTTTCAGTCACTCAAGGAAAACAAAGGAGTAAGATTGAGTTACTATGATTTTAAAGAAACAGTGTTCCTCCTCCCCTTCTCTCTCCAGCTCCCCTCCCCGCCCCCCGCCCCTCCCCCATCAAAATGTGTAAACTTCTGTATTTCACACTTTTACATCTGTTCTTCTCCCAAAACAAAAGCTGTTTATATTCAAGAAATTATGACTACAATACCAGTGCGAGTTACATCTTTAAAATACTCACCGAGAGAACATACATATTATTCCGACCAAAGTGTGTGCAATGCTCTTTCCCTCAGTAGCATCCGGGTATTAGCCCCAGGGGAGCTCGGTAGGGATTTTGTTTATTCCCATGAAAAGAAAACCCTGTTCTCTCTGGTGCTAGAGCTACCAGTTTAAAAAAAAGAAAACAGAGGTGTGCCCTTTTAGGAATAGCAAACACTTGGCTTTGACCTTATCACCTTATCAACCATACTTGAGTAGGACACCAGCACCAGAACCATCCGAGCTCAGTTTGTGGCCTCTAAAAGAGTCAGTCTTATGAGTTCAACTGGAAAACGGCAGCACTCCAAAACTCAGAGGGCCCTCTCACCCGAGCAGACGGCTGCAGAGGAACCATGTCAAATTCAGAGTTTCCTGGGCCTAAACTACCACCACCAAAGGAAACAAAGCTTTCCAAACTTGGTCCCAGGAAGAATTCTTTGAATGACATAGTCACTGGAGAGTAACCCCATCTAGAGAGTCGCGAACATTCCTGAGTAAAATGCTTGCACAGTTCGATGATACTTTAGTTATTAAGACCTCTTCTGAGAAAGTTGGATCTGTCCCCCCAGCTGCAATATTACAAAAAACTGTATCCTCTTTAACTAGGTATTTCTTATATCCAGGCTAATTAATGATGATTACCTCACATCTCTTTTCCCTTTAAAATAGGCCTTCTAAGAGGGGGGTCTTTGAATTCAATTTTTTTTTTTAAAGATTTTATTTATTTAATTTATAAATAAATTTATAAAGAGAGAGAATGAGAGAGAGCACATGAGAGGGGGGAGGGTGAGAGGGAGAAGCAGACTCCCTGCCGAGCAGGGAGCCTGATGCGGGACTCGATCCCGGGTCTCCAGGATCATGACCTGAGCCGAAGGCAGTCGCTTAACCAACTGAGCCCCCAGGCGCCCTTGAATTCAATTTTTTAAAAGCATCTTCCCAGCAGTAAGTATGGAATAAAATCTTGATACATACTCATTATCGAGTTGTATACAAAGTTACCTTAACAACTCCAAATAAAAAACCGCCCAATATAAGCAGTGTGTGTATCTAAGACCTACAGATTAAAATAACAACACGGGACATCTTGGTAGCTAGGTAAAAGATGTTTATAGATTGTTGTTACAAGAAAAGTCAGATCCTTTAGGCTGCTGCCTAGATTCCAAAAGTCCGTTTCATTTTTTGTTTCACAAAATACACAACTCAAAGATTTCATGGCTTCAAACAAAAGTAGAGCTGAAAGTGCTGTGAATATGGATTCCTTTTTCAGCTTCTAGGCAAATACCAGCATCTCCTGGGCTTCAAACTGAATCCCTACAGGTCCATAGGGAAAAACAAGAAATTAGCACTAAAAAGATGCATCTTCCTGGTCATGGGGGTGGGGTTTCTGCCCCCTGAATTAAACTTGCTAATAAAAAAAAAAAAAAAAAAAGGGCAACACAAAAAACAGTCCAGGATTATCAGTTGAAAGTGTCGACTTTTGCAGTTCAAGTATCCCCTTTCTTACAAACAACTCAAATGCATATATTAGTGTGAAATTTTAAATTCCATATTCCTTAAAGTATGCGCCCTCCACAATTTGCAGCCATACGCCTTGTGAAAAAGTTCCAGTTACCTTATATAAATAAATCACTATTTTCTACTCTGCAACATTTTCAGGCATACTCAAATTTCTGTGGATATGCTGTGTTTTCCGAAACAACCTGTATTTAGTAAGTCATTCTTACAATTATTTCTTTAACACATGCTTCTCCCCATTCATTAGGCACCAAGATCCATGAGGACAGTGTTCCCGGGTGTCTTCTTCACCAAATCCTCAGTATCTAGCACAATGCTAGCCACACAGTAGATGCTCCATTAATATTTGTTGAACGAATGAATGAACCAGCATGAAAGAAACGAGAAAAAAAGAAAGCTATATTTTAAAAATTTAGGCCAGTGATTCCAAACCTCAGAAGTACACCAAAATTACCTGGAGGGCTTCCTAATGCACAGGTTACTGGATCCCATCGCCAGTTTCTGATTCAGTAGGTCAGAGAAGCAGGACCTAAGAGGTGAGTGTGAAGGTACTGCTCCAGGGATCTCACTTTGAGAATTACTGTCTAGGCAGTTAACCTGTCAACCAGCTCTTAGAAAAATCACAATGCACAGGATAACATTTACTAAAAATCTACCAACTGCAGACTTCTCCACTTCCTACTGAGTAAGCCACTCAGGTCCTTGCTCCAAACTCTATCGAAATTGCCAACACAGGACATACGTGCAAGGGGACGGTACACAGACACATGTCCAAAACAGCAAGAAGTCATTAGTACAGTCGAACTAAAGATGTTTCATTTCTCCAGTGCATTTCTTTATGATGTATCCTACTGTGCGGTTTAATCTATTTTTCTCAGATGGAAATTACTAAATTGCAATGCATAGCCGTTCTTTCTTGCACAACCCCACTTCATTTCACTTACTAATGGGAGTTTCATCTGAGGCCAGGACATGAAATGCTGCGAGGAGGCCCATTTTAAAGCTTACTGATGTTGTTTATATTTTAGTGTCTGTAAGGACCCGGGCAACGATCCAACACTCAGTCCTTAATGATCAGAAAGTCAGCAGAGGCATTAATAAGGTACAGATTTAATCGAAACCTGTCACCAGGTTTAACAAAAGGATCCACAAAACCAATCTAACAGAATCCCAAGCTCTAACTCTGATCATTGCATAGGTTTTTAAAGAATAGCTAGCATTAATTTCCAAATGTATACGTTTCTCATGACGCTGTTCTGAATTTAAGTGCATTTATACCCAGATTATAACCAGAGAGGGTATTTAATTAGATAATCTTTACAAGTACTTTGAAGATATTAAGTGCTCTATAAATGCTAAATATTATTATTATTATTTAAATATAGTTTGCAATTACTGCTTACAACCTATTCCACCCACCACACTGCTATAATTTGATTACAGGCAGCTAAAAAAAATTAAAAAACAAAACAAAACAAAACAAAAACCTAGAAGTAGAAATGATGAAACAATGTCCATGTGAAGTTCTGGATTTCTACCCTAGGCATAAATAATTTATAGGCATTTTAAATGGAGGGTTAAGGTATAAAATCTAATAAAGCAAGGCAGTTGGTCTCTGGTCTCCACAAAACTGACAACCCCAAAGGTGTGTCAATTTTAATAGTTTCTTACCTATAAACCTGGTGGAAAACAGATTGTGTTCCAAAATGCAAGGCCCTTTACCCTTCTGGCTACCAGCTGCCTCTTCCATTCTCTCCACTGTAGTCTTAAAATATCCATAATCATCTCAAAGAAGGTACAACTTGAGATTTTGACTTTAATAATTATCTGACAGATAAAGGCTTGAGCATGGCCCCTGCTATAACATATCTTCTGGCTCCTCTTGCTAGCTTCTGCAACAATCGCACATTCGGTGGTCTCCAGTTCTTAAAAAATGGAAACCTTTAAGCCTGATTCCACATGTCTTCCAAACACACCTGTCGAGTGATTTTCCAAAGAGAATGACAGACTGAAGGTAAACATGCCTGATACCCAGTGTACAAGGAAATCCCTGCTAATCCCCAAACGGTTCACATTTTATGCTTTTACATTTCTAAGGCAAGAAAAAGAACAATTAACATATTCTAAACTGACCGTGGTTATTTAAAAAACAAAATCACAAGGAAATAACACTTAAACACCATAAGCTCATCAAAGAGAGCTTGTTCCCCAAAGAAAGGCTTCTGGGAAATCTGTGAACTTTAGCGAGATAATACATCAGATAATTCTGATGTCCTGACAAGGTCTACCGGGCAAATAATGGCCGTGTGAGTCACTATTGGCAGTGACTTTGGGGCAGGTCAGTTGTAAGTACAGCCATTTCGTAGCTCTATGACTTTTGGTAAATTAATTGATTTTTCTAAGCCTCATGTGTTCACCTATAAGTTGTAGACACCTACCTCACAGGAAATTTAGAGGAAATCTGACAGTATCAAGAGCCTTAGAGTCATTTACATACTTTTATCATAAACTGCACTTCTAAGAAGTTATTCTAAGGACACAGAGATGTATACAAAGACTATGTATGTTTATTGACCCACTATTTGTAAGACTTGAGAAGTTGGAAATAAGCAAAAGCTTCACCAGTAGGAATTGGTTAAATATAATATGATTCATCCCCACGATAAAATGCTAAGCAGTCATTAAAAACATGTGACTAGAAATTTGAACCCTGACTGAATACTTGAAGAAATTTTAAATTACATACTAATTTCAAAGCCTGATAATAGTATTGTGGTTATGTATTTTTAAGAGTGTTTATCTTTTAGAGCTGCATACTGGAATATTTACAAATGAAATGATATGATGCTTGAAAATAATATGGGGGAGGAAGCGGATGGAGGTGTGGATAAAACAAGACTGGGCATGAATGGATCATTGTTAAGTTGGGGGCTCATTCTACTATTTCTGTCTATTTTACATACGAGTTTTATTCAGATTAAATTCACACTCTATAAAATTCACCCTTTTGAAGTGAACAAGTGATTTTTAGTATGTTCAGAGCTGAGCAACCATCACCACTGCCTAATTTTAAGAAATTAGCAGTCATTTTCCACTTCCCTTCAAGCTCTAGAAACCACTAATCCCCTTTTCATCTCTATAGATTTGCCTATTTGGGGCATTTCATATAAATGGAATCCTATAACATGTGGCCTTCTGTGTGCAGTTTCTTTCACCTAGGATAATGTTCATCCATATTATAGCATGTATCAGCACTTCCTTTTATTGATGAATAATATTCCATGGTATGGATATACTACATTCCATTTGTTCACTCATCAACTGGTGGACATTTGGGTTGTTTCCACTTTTTGGCTAGGATGAACAATAATGCTACGAACATTTGTGGACAAGTTTTTGTTTGGATATATGTTTTCAGTTCTCTTGGGTATATACCTAGGAGTGGAATTGCTGGGTCACATGGTAACTCTATTATTTAACATTTTGAGGAACTGCCAACGTATTTTACAAAGTGGCTGTACCACTTGACATTCCCACCAGGAATGTATGAGCATTCCAATATTCCTTCCACTTTCACCTAAGTTTAAAATTCCCCACGACAAAGAATTTTTTTTTAAATTATGTTATAGAAAAACATTAACAGCATGCAAAAAGGGTGACTATTACGTTTAAAAAACAGGTTGCAGGGGCACCTGGCTGACTCAGTCATTAGAGTATGGGACTTTTGATCTTGAGGTCATGAGTTCGAGCCCCACGCTGGATGTAGAATTTACTTTATAAATAAATAAACAAACAAACAAAAGCAGCAAACAACTGAAAACACATTTTTGAAAAAACAGGTTGCAGATAATATATACAATATGATAATAATTTTTAAAGCTATCTAGTTAGCAGGGCACCTGGGTGGTGCAGTCTGTTGGGTGTCCAAATCTTGGGCTCAGCTTAGGTTGTCATCTAAGGGTTGTAAGATCGAGCCCCGCCTCGGCTCCACACTCAGCGCAGAGTTGGCTTGAGGCTCTCTCTTCCTCTCCCTCTCTCCCTACCCCCCACCCCGCACGCATACACTCTCTCCCTCTCTCTCTCTCAAATAAATAAATAAATCTTTAGGGGAAACAAAAAGCTATCTAGTTAGCTATGCAGAGAAAAAACCTTCTAAGCCGTATACCAAAAGGAGTCCTGAAGCCCCAAAGGTCATCCCGGTGGTGAGTCCTAAGAGAATCAAATATATGCACTGCCTTCATGAAGTTTACTGCCTAGTAGTGAATATAATCCAGGACAGAAAGTTCTTTTTTTTTTTTAAGATTTTTATTTATTTATTTATTTGAGAGAGAGAGAGAGAGAGCTCGAGGGGGGTGAGGCACAGAGGGACAAGCAGACTCCCCACTGAGCAGGGAGCCCGATGCTGGACTCGATCCCAAGACTCCAGGATCATGACCCATGCTGAAGGCAGTCGCTTAACCGCCTGAGCCACCCAGGCGCCCCCCAGGATAGAAAGTTCTGAGTGTGAGGTCAGTTCTGAAAGGGCGTACAAATGGGATGGATAACTACTACCCGAGGGAAATCAGGGACAATTTTGTGGGAAAGGTGGCATCTGAATGCTTAGTGTTAGGCAAGGAGGCACAGATAAGGGCCCCCCACCCCAAAGAGCATCCATGGGGAGAAGGAAGTTGTTCTCTGTGGCAGGAGTAAAGGATTGGCGGTCAGAACTGCAGCGCATGGCGGGAGGCGCAGCTGAGTCATAGCCCAAGAGTTCAGCCTTGGGTCTGCAGACGGCGAGGAGTCAGGGAAGGCCGTGAATAAGAAACCCCGAGACTGAAAATGTGCTGCTGAAGAGCAGTGTGGCTGCAGGGGCCAGTACAGAGTCAGAGGAGTCAAGTCTTGTCACAGCGGCTGCCCAGGGGACCGTCACTGCGGTGCTTATAGGGAGGAATGGAGCAAAAGGCCTCATGCCAGAGACAGCAAGGAAGGCCGTGTAAGACTGGGGTGAAATAAAATGTGTTTTGAGAATTTCCAGGCACCCCAAGAGACAACTGGAGAAGAGCCTGGGCGTGTAAAAAGCAGAGAGCGAATCATCTTTCTCTAGAGGGAAATAAGCTTCCAACCAGAATGAAAGAAATTACAAGCGGAATTCATCCAACATTTTCTATTTAAGTCCTCCCTCTCTCTCCTCTAGGAACCTTATATTTATATGAGCAGAATAACATTTCATTCAAAAAATATCACCCAGATTTTCTTGGAATTCTCAGCACACTGCTAGTTCAGGCCCTGTTCTCAGACAGCTACTTCCCCCACAGATATGGAAGAACCAATTTGACATAAAAGCATTTTTCAGACACAAGTTATCCCAAATTCCCTCAGAAACACAGACTCAGAGACTGGGGGTGCTCAGCTGGGCATGGCAGCCATGATCCAATCACAGTAGCTCAAAGCCGGGTGGATGTTAGAACCATACCCCTGAAGGAAGGAAAGGCATAGAGCGAGAAGGGCATGGAAGACTAATACCAGGGCAGAGACACAGAAACACAGAAAGAAGACTCAAAATTACAAGCTTTCAAAGAGCCTTACAGGTAAGGCGGCGGGCGGTGTGATATTTTCGTGAAGGAAAAATGCTGGGTATTCGTTCATCAACAAAATATTCTATGACCTGGGGCGCCTGGGTGGCTCAGTCGTTAAGCGTCTGCCTTCGGCTCAGGTCATGATCCCAGGGTCCTGGGATCGAGCCCCACGTCGGGCTCCCTGCTCTGCAGGAGGCTTGCTTCTCCCTCTCCCACTCCCCCTGCTTGTGTTCCCTCTCCTGCTGTGTCTCTCTCTGTCACATAAATAAATAAAATCTTAAAAAAAAAAATATTCTATGACCTCCTAAGTAGACAATTATGCAAACAGCAAACCATGACTTATATTCCCTTTTGTACTAAGATTACTCCAGTTAATAATGGATACTGAAAATGATTATGCATATTTCTCTGATATTCTGATAACTACCACTGCACACTATTTTATTATGAGGCAATGTCATGGCAAAGAAAACACCTGTTTAATATCTCTAAAAAACTACAAATGTATCTAATTTAAAAACTGCTCTGCTATTATCATTTTAAGATATTGTCATCTTATCAATTCCTGCAACTTTACTAAATTCTCATTTAAGGCCAAATTTAATTAAGCGCTCTGGGGTAAAGAATAAATAATGTTTCAAGATTTCTTTAACCCCCCGTGAGACCTCTGACCAGAAGATTTTAAATGCGGGACTAGTATCATTTCAGGCGCCCACACTCCTCCCTAATACACAAACTTTGTAAAGGCATAGGCATAATAAATGTGGTTTTATTTAAATAATGGTTAATCCATAAAGAGGGGGAAAAGTTTTAAAAAAAGAGAGAGAAGAAAAAAAGAAGAAAGTTTTAATGAATAATGCTGATACCTGATTGTAGCTTAGAAATACACTAGGGGCACCTGGCTGGCTCAGTCATTACAGCATGCGACTCTTGATCTCGGGGTTGTGAGTTTGAGCCCCTGTTGGGTGTAGAGATTACTTAAAAATAAAATCTTTAAAAAAAAAAAAAAAAGTAATGAATGCTGACCCTGGGGCAAAGGTCAACTCAGGCCAGCAGAGAAATATACAAGGTCATGTGGACACATAAAAAGGAAAAGGTACTATTAGAAAGTTGCAGGACCTTCTGTTATCTTTTTCTCAGGATCATTTTCAATTAGGTGAAATCATTGGGATCAAATGGTAGAATCAAGATTCCCATAAAATTCTATTTAATCATGGAATAGTATATTTGTGTAGTGCTTTACTGTTTTCTTTAGTGTTTTCTTTAGTACTTTAGTGTTTTCACAGTATTGCCATAAACACTTTGATTGTTGAAGTTAGCATATGAGGAAGGCAAGCAGTTTAGTTCATTCCCATTGTTAAATGAATTATGGTTACGTGACCTACCCGGAGTCACAGAACTACTAAGACATGGACACAGAACCCAGTGCTCGGTACACTCCATTCACCTACTCACTAATTTGTGCATTTATCCGTTTATGCAACTAACTGCAATTACAGACTCAAAGATGAGCAAGACCTAACCTCCAGCCTCATGGAGCCCATAGTTTATTAAGTAGGCAGAAAATAATCCCCACACCATTTATAACACAAGGAGGAAAAGTGTAGCAGGAAAGATGTGCGCAAGTCTTCTAGATGAGCTCAGTTCTTAAATCTAGGTCTTAAGAGACAAAGAAATAGCTGGGCCTAGAAGGCAGTGAGGGGCAAGGGGAAAAGACAAGCAGAGGTCATCTAATTCTGTTCAAATAGAAAAGTGAGTGCGAGTCCTGGCAGAAACTTAAGAGTATGAAGTCAGCAGCAGCCAAACTTGGCCTTGAACGCCTTCCTCTGTGGGCCAAACTAAGGACAGCCAAGGTGCTCAGACTCAGATAGATGCTAATCTCCAAAAAGCTTTCTGGGCTGATCTCACTTCATATGTAGTAAAGCATACTGGTGGCAAATTTCATTTCTTTTAACACTGTGATGTCTTGAAGGGAGAATGACTCAAGCCTTGAGTTTGAATGAGTAGCTTGTTTTCTGTGCCTATGTATGTATACACACATTTCATACACCCACATGGGTAGTTTATAATCATGACACTATATATGAGTATCCACATAGATTATGCAAAACATACATAGAACTCTATAAACCTCACATGCAGAGACATCTGAATAATGTGCATATCTAGACTGACCCCGTGGGACCAATTCAGATGGAGATGGGTTACTGAGAGAGGGTACTATGCAGGACAACCATCTGTCCTAGATGATTCAGACAGTCATTTGCCAGGAGAGAAAGAATTGAGGGGGGGTTGAACAAGATGAATTCCAAAGGTACCTTAATGCTCCACGGTTTTATGTATTATGAGTTTACCTTCATGAAGCAGTTTCTCTATTCTCGATAAATACAATTCCATGACTCTGGTGAAATAATTCCTCGCTGCCATTTTTTTGTGCTCAGGCAGAAAATGTATTATTGATTTCTGATTCAGCCACAGACAGTGTGACTTAGAGAAAAGAGCACAGATGAGAAGTCAGGAAACCTAGATTCTCTCTCCAAACCACCCTTTTCGCCTCCCTCACCCGCACCCTAGGGGAGACAGGGCTGTGTGACCTTGGACAATGACTACAACTCTCTGGGCTTCAGCTTAGTATTAAATGAAAGGAGTGGCTAAGGGTTCTCCAATTCTCTTCCAGCTCTAAATCTATGAAATTATCCCCCTCCCCCAACACTTAGTTTATCTCCAGAGCTCTAAAAATCAGGACTAATAAAAATGGATTCATTTCATCTCTTTTCTAACCAAAGAAGATCCTATTTTATCTTACTTTCTAAAACCATCCAAATCTTGCATAATTTAAATGATCAGTGCTGTCCCTGGTTGCTCTGGTTTAAATTATTCATTGTTGCTATTTGGGGAAAATTTAGACTGGGTCCAGTCTGGGATCACTGGCTGAGAACAATAAGCCCCCAAAGTGAGAAGGATAAAGGCCTCTCCAGACAGAATCTGCTTTTAATGCATTGAGCTCAGGGTTTACAAAAAGAGCATTGACTGTGTACATTAAAGAGCCACGGAAACAGCAAGGGACTGGTTAAGGCTGCAGCAAATTCTCCTAGATGCCACTGACCTTGGCTGCATTTCAGGGGTCAGGCATTCCCCAGGAGGTTCTCGGCAGGCGGGCTTTCCTGAGGGGTTAGGCACAAATGAGACCTCTCATCTAGAGAAACGCACCTCTCCTAATTTAGGAAGACAGAGAGACATTATCTGCCCTCTGGTTTGTGGAGATCACCTAGGTGGTCTGTGGATTCAACAGCCGGCCTGCACACCTCACCCCCTACAAGACTGGTCATACCCCCCAGCATCCGGGATGCATTTGTCTCCACATCTGCATTTAAGTCTTCCAGCCAGCAGTTCCCATCTCTAGAGCTGGCCTTAGCCCTCCCTCTTTACACACCTCCTGCAGGCAGAAATACAGAGGCAAAGCACTAAGCCCAGGCCACAAAGAGCGATTTCAGTGAAGCCTGCAAAGATATCTTTTCAAAATACAGGTCTCTTTTTTTTAAAAGATTTTTTTTTTTTTAATTTCACAGAGAGAGACACAGGGAGAGAGGGAACACAAGCAGGGGGAGTGGGAGAGGGAGAAGCAGGCTTCCTGCAGAGCAGGAAGCCCGATGCGGGGCTCGATCCCAGGACCCCGGGATCATGACAGAGCACAGGCCTCCCGTGTGTGAATCACACTCCAGGCAGGCCGGTGAGCCCTCGTGGTTGCTCACAAGCCTGCAGGCTCTGTGCTCCGTATGTCAGAAAACCTTCCCCAGGAAAAAGCCCACAAGGGACACCTCCAACCAAGCCCAACTTAAAAATCACATCGGAGCGCTTTCCATTAGAGGAGCAATGTCGAGATTCTAGCTCAGGAAAACCACAAGCCTTGCCCATTGTTCAGACTCCTTCCCCCTACCCACCCCACCCCCTCCTGGGCTTTGCCACTTTCCTCTACCCTGTAGTCTGGGCCATCCATCCACCTGATTAACCCACTGGCAGCAACTTCCAGCGCAGAAAGTAGGGCAAATGAACACACACAGTCTGTAAAGCAGGAAACCACAGACTTAGCCAAAGCACCCACCCAGTTACCAACCCCCACCCCCAGCTGCCCAGGGGGCAACGGGTTCTGAATATGGTATTTCTGCATCAGGGAAATAGACAGCTTACTGTAATATCACATGAATGGGCTTTTGCTGCCCAACTATCAAAAAAGCCATTTCAAATGGCATCTATGTTCCTTCTCCATCCCTAGGCTGCCTTGCAGAAACCTCACCTCTTGGAAGGACTAAGGAGAAGAGGAGGGGAAGTTAAAAAGAGGAGGCTATGTAGGGAGAGACGATTAATGAGACTAAAGAAAAAGTACCACTTTGATGGTAAAGGTAGCTTTTTAAAATAGCAGTGGAGAATGAGGCAGTGTCAGGAGAAGTAATGAAGATTCAGGTCTATAATCCCAAGATTTAGCATGGGTCTAACAATGTATGCCTCAGGAGGGCGTGTGAACTTCCAAGCTTCACCCATCCTGCGTGTCTGTGTTGAGAGCCATCATCAATTCGGTCTCGCCGACCCTCCATGCTTCAAGTATATATGTGGTTGCTTTTTTTTTTTTTAATTTTATTCTTGGTTCAGGAGAGGAAGAAGCCATCCTTAAATTGGTATCCAATCCTTCTCAGACCCCCGCTGCTGCCGCCACCCCCACCCCTCACCCCCTTTTCGCCAGGCAGCATCTAATTAAAATGGCAAGAAAGCTCTGCCCCCTTCCCCGAAAGAGTGTGTTGGGAGTCGGGGCTGGGGGTGGGGAGTCGTCGAGGCTACACTGGGACTCCTGGTATTCTGATCTCAAAACAACAGCAAAATGGATTCTATAGCAGTGATGTCTTAGTCAATACAATGAAAAGGCGTGTGAGGCAATTCACGTGAAGGTAAACGCGAACCAGTGGGGCTGGAGGGAAGTAGATGCTCTCTACAAAGGACTGGCCACAGACACAGGGCGAACACGAACACACACACACGCGCGCGCGCGCGCGCACACACACACACACACACACTCAACGGGAGTTCCGGTCTGCCTGGGGAAAAGCAGAGAACACATCCTTTCACCTGCTTAAGTTCAGCCATAAAACTGAAATGTCAGAGGCACCAAGTCAGAAAGCACAGGCAGGGCTAAGTTAAACCATAAATAAAAGTGAGCGGCAGACTGGCATAGAAGAGAGCGCTGAGAGGGAGTCCGGGCGCGGAAGGCGGAGAGGGGGTAGAGGAGGCAGTTGCCATCTACAAGACCAGCATTGCAATAGCCTCCCCCTTGGAGCGGCAGGTTCGGCTCGTGGGGACAGTCAGGCTCACAATGTCATCTTGCAGGTAGCTGGAAAAAGTGAGTGGCCAGTGCCTTAATTCACGCTGCTGTTATCCTTTTTTGCAAAAGGGGACGGTGGGGTCTGCGCCTTGGCACGAGATGACCGTCCGGGGCGTGTGTGCACACCACACACACACACACACACACACACACACCAGGAACATTTCATTTTAATGCTCTTACACTGGTGTAAGATGAAACTGGCATAAGCTCCACTGGTTCTCGGGGGAGCCTTGGCCACAACCGAAGGAGGACACATACCGCACAGCCCTTGCGTGGAGGCTTAGCCAAGAGCACCTCAGCAGACCCCGAATCAAAACGAGAAGCCAGGTTCGCTCCGCGTCGCATTCGCCTCTGCCCACCAGTCCCGGCCCCAGTTCACGCACCGAGCCCATTCACCCCGACCCAAGCCACTGGAAAGAAATCAGAAAACATGTTCTGCTCACCCTCAGAGCCGAGAGATCGATTTCATCCAGGCTGCGAGCCGGGGAGTCGCTCGCCATGTCTACTTCTTCGCGGGAGAAATGGTCCAAAACCACCCTGAAGCTTCTCCCTTGGAAATTCCACCTTGGTCTATTTCACTCGCGTCCTCATGCGGGTGTCGCGCCAGAGGCCCCGGGCGCAGCCTCCCCCGCCCACTCCGGCCCCACAACACCCGATCCCGATCCTCCGCTCTTCGGTCCGCCGGGTCCGGGAGCCCAACCTGCGCGGATCTCCAAGCCCGGAGCCGCGGTGCGTGTGGGCTGCGCGCCCTGCTCAGCTAAGGGCGCTGGGGCTGCGTGGGTGTATTTAAATGGGACATGCTTCTTTGCTTGTGCGTGGATGGCGGCTGCATTGGCTGTTATAATGAGACACATCAACTCCTCCACTCTGCCGGGGGGGTGGGGGGGTGGGGGTGGAGAACCACACAGAACTGTCTATCACCGCTTCCTGGGAGGAGTAAGGAAAGGGGGGGGGGGGAAGGCGGAGGAGGCGTGGTCTCCGACTGGGGAGAGGCCGCGCTTCCTGACCCGGTCCCTCTGCACCAGACTGGATGGGGGAGGGGCGCGCACCCTTTCCGCCCAGGCTTTTGCAGGCTAATCTGCCTGGATGTGAAAAGCTGTTCCTGAACCCTGCCGCGCTTATCGTAGGGGCAAAGGGGCTTTATTTTTGTGTGTCCAGTTTGTGCACTGCAACACAATGGCTCTCAATCGCATCAGGGGGGTTTTCGGCAAGGTTCACTGCTCTAGCGCTGACAAATCCAGAGGGGGAAAAAAAAGAGCGGGCCTCCCTCCCCCATCAATTATTTGTGGGGCTGGAGTAACACGGGCTGGTGCAACCGGTGCATATAAGGACTTGTGTGCAGGGAAGGGGATCCGCCTCCAGGCGCGGAACGAATGGGGGAGAAGCGCACTCGCACCCTGCGCTCCAGCGGTTTGCTTCGGCGGCGGGGTCTGTCCGCCAGCGACCCCGGGATCCCGGAAGGCGGGTCTCGAGGGCCGGTCACTCGCCCGTCAGGGGCTGGGAAGGTTTGCCAGAAGCGGGAAGACGGAGATCTGAGTTCCCTGTTGGCACCGCCACACCCAGGACCTGCCCGTACCGCAATTCCCCCACGGAAAGGACCGAAGTGAAACGAGAAGCTTTTTCTCTGGGTGCAAGAGCTTGAATGCTTCAGGTAACTCCAAAGGCAACACCGGGTAAGGAGCACACGCCGCCTCCCGACCCTGCGTTTCCCTTCAGGCAGCATTTCAGCCGCTGACCTACTCAGACTGATGGAGAAAGTTTGGCTGGTGGGTAAGATGTCACATACAAAATGCACGGCGTGAGAGCGATCTCACTCCACCCGCTTTCTCATTTAAAGGCTGAACGTTTACACTGGTAAAAATGACATTCCGTAATCAAAAGTATGAAGTCACTTCCCCCAGCCCCCCGTACAGCCCTTCCCCTCTGGCTTTGGCCACGCGAAATACATAGGAAGAAACGCTAAAATTGAGCCTTTCCCCAAATATAGCAGTAGTTTTGAAAGCATTATCTGCACCTCTGTTAATATGAGAATTTACATCTGGCCAAGTGCAGTGGGGGCTTTTGAATCCTGTGGTGTGAATGTCAGTTTCAAAATAAGACTTTTGAATGAATGAGCGGAAGTCAATGCAGTTAGTTCATCATGACTGCAGACACTGGAAGACTTTTTAAACAGCATTCGCTATGCGCTGTGTTTTTGTTGTTGTTGTTAATATTATTGTACTTATTTATATGCACTGGGGAACATGAAACTGGAAAGTTGTTCCAACATCTCAATGGCCACACAGTTGTTTAGGAGCTTTTGCCCTTAAAACGTCAAACGTTTAAATGTGTTATATTCAGAACGCTCGATTTGATCTCTCATTTTCTAATGAAGTCATTCAGCTTAAGATAAGTAAGGTGCAGTAAACCACCAAGTAATGTAGAAATGACATTAAAAAAACAAACAAACTATCATTTCCCATCATGGTACTTCCCATCATGGTCCTTATTTTTTCCTTCTGTCCCTTTTTTACCCTTAATCTAGATGACCAAGTAATGTATTGTCTCAGCATTGAAAGAAATCATTAAGATCAGGTATTTAGATCTACGAACGTAACTATTTTTAAAACTCCAAACATGAAAAATGAGATAAACATTTTTTTCATGGACAATCTTCGTTTTATACCCCAGATTTTATCTGAAACATCCTTTCTTCCCACCTTAATAAGCTGTTCAGGCCATGATGATGCTGGCACTAAATTCTACCCTTGGATTTAGAATTTGAAGACAATATGTTCAATACAATGATGGGTACTAAGTGGGGGAGGGCTTCGTAGAGCCTGACTGGATGAGCAGAGTCAAGTGGAGGCAGGGGTGGGGGGGGCAGTGATGGTTGCAGGAAATACCATATAAGGAGAGATTACAATAACCGAGGCACCTTCAGCTAGGAAGGGAAGGAGCAAACTCCAAGCTGTTTGTGCCCTAGGTGAGCTAATAGTGGTGACTGGGCTAAGAGAAGTAAAGGTCAGCTTCTCATGTCTCATTAAGGAACTTGAACATTATCCTTGAGGTCAAGTGTGTATCAAATTTCAGCCATTTCAATACAAGCTCCTCTCATTTTTTGTTATGTCTGTGTACCCCCCATCCTATTATCTACTTAATATTTTTCTTTAAATCAACACTTTTCTTTTTTTCTTATTTAATTTAAAAGGAAACAAGGGTGCCTGGGCATCTCAGTCGGTTGGGTATCTGACTCTTGATTTTGGCTCCGGTCATGATCTCAGAGTAATGAGATGAGCCCCACAGGGGGCTCAGCGCTGGGTGTGGAGCCTGCTTACGATTCTCTCTCCCAGTCTCTCCCTCTCCCTCTGCCCCTTCACCCCCTCCCCACCCACTGGCACGGATGTGCCCCCTCTCTCAAATCAATAAATCAATAAATCACCACTATAAAGGGAAAGGTAGCAACACTTGCTACAAAATAGAAGGAAACCACCAAAATAAATATACTGGGAACTAAAGCAATATTATTTAATTTTAGCTACAGCTGCCTGCTCCAGGCTTCTAGCCTGAGGCCTGCTATTCCTTTGTTAAAAGAGAAATTAGCAAATGCCAGAAAAGGCATTCAAAATTTGACCAAAGTGAGATTTTTCTCTTGGTGTCATCTGAAGGATTCAAAGAATTTATATCATTTATGTACAATTCGAAATCCTGTAAAACAGTACAATGTGCTGTTTATGTCTATAAACATATCTGTGTTTCTGAAACATAGATATGTTTATAAAACATGTATAAAAAGCATGGACACAGGCAGGAAGGACACAGATCAGCTTCAGGATAGTGAGAAGGGTGAATGAGGAATCTGATGAGAAGGTACAAAGGAGCCTCCAACAATGGTATCTAATTTAAAAAAAAAAAGATCTTAAGCAAATATTGCTAAATGTTTGGAATTCTGAAATCTGGATGGATGGTTCCTAATTAGTATTTATTGTATTGTTCTCTGTATCTTTCTGTATATTTGAAATATTTTTCTATTTTAAAAATATTTATAAAAAGGAGAGAATCCCAAAGGGGGTTCAGTTCCCTCTTTTAGAGTCAATGTTATTTCATGTCACATCCATGCTCCAACTAAAATAAACACTGTGGAAATCAGTAACACAGCTTGTAGAGCTTCTAAAAGCACACTCTGTACACCTTCTAGCCCCACAAATCCCTAGATATAACAGGAAATGTATTTTAAAACATTCATTAGTGTTCTGGAAGACAAAAAAGGGAGCATCAGTGGTCCAGCAATTCAGAGGACTTCCTGGATTAGATGAAGCAGGTAGGATTTGATTGCCAGTAGATCTGTAAACCAAAACTGTACAGGGTAGGACGAGGGTGAGAGCTGGGGAGGCTTCCAGCTCAGAGGTAACGGCTACAAGGAGCAGACACTTCCATCACGGTAAGAAACTAAAGAATGGCATTAATCCATTCATTCCATAAATACATAAATCATTTACTCTGTGTGAGGCACAATAGTAGGTCCTGGAGATTTGCTTTCACAGAGGCAAATAATCGAATTGTAAATAAATGATCCATAACTAAGATTATGTTAGATGGTGACAAATGATAGGACCAAAATCAAGCAGGATAATGAGAATCAGTGGGTGGACATGTCCACCCCCAACCCTGACAGATGCTCTCTCTGTAAGTATGGGTGCTTGGGTCAAGGAGAGAGGGTATCATCCCAAGGGCTGCTGACCAGTTGCCAGGAGAAAGGAGACCACATACACATGCACACACACGTGCACAGACACACACAGAAGGTAAACTACCTGTATCCCCTGCCATGCAGGACATTCTGTGCTGCCCCCCTTCACACCACAGTCAGCAAAGCAAGTACTCAGAATTAGAATTGGCACCACAAGGGTTCCTGGGTAGCTCAGGCGGTTAAGCATCCACTCTTGATTTTCACTCGGGTCATGATCTCAGGGTCATGGGATCCAGCCTTGAGTCGTGCTCCCCACTGATTGGAGAGTCTGCTTGGGGATTCTCTCTCCCTCTCCTTCTGCCCCTCCCCCTGCTCATGCTCTCTCTCTCTCTCCAATAAATAAATAAATAAAATCTTTTAGAGTCGACACCACAGATAGGCAAATGAGATTTTCAAACAATCCACCGTTGTTCCTAAAAAGCTATTACTACAAAAGAAAGGAACCAACTGCAATCAACAAACAGACTGAATACCCAAAGTTATTGTTCATAGCGCAAAAAGAAATTTTATAACATATATACATATATATTATCCTCAAAAAAATAATACAGGATCTTACATTCATAAAATAACCAAGTTATTATGAAAACAAACCAGTTAGATGAATACTTAATATATTTATTGAAATTTTTTAAGTGAATGTATAGGGGCGCCTGGGTGGCTCAGTCGGTTGAGCATCTGCCTTCGGTTCAGGTCATAATCCCAGGGTCCTGGGATTGAGTCCCATGATGGGCTCCCTGCTCAGCAGGGAAACCTGCTTCTCCCTCTCCCTCCGCCCCTCCCCCCATTCGTGCTCTCTCTCTCTCTCTCTCAAATAAATAAATAATCTATAAATAAAATAAATTTATAGATTGAACAATAATAAGTAATACTATGCTGCAGATACTCCTCTAAGCAGTCATGCATTAACATATTTAATCTTTATAATCTTCTGAAGTAGGCAATAATATTAGCATACTCATTTTACATATGAGTAAACTGAAGACTTGAAAGTTTAATTAACTTACTCAAGGCAACACAGTAATAAATGACTGAACCAGGATTTGAACTCAGGCTTTTAATCACTATGCTATACTGACTCAAGCTGAACTGAAAGGTGAATTAGTAAGCTAGAAGATTGGGCCCAGTTTTATCCCAAATTGCAGAAGAAAGGATAGATAAAGCAATGAGCAAAAATTTAAGTAATATGGAGAATAAATCAAAGTTCCAACATTCATCTGATATCCATCTAGAGAATGGATAGAAAGGAATACTCAAAGAAATAATAGAAAAATGTATCTTCAGGGCGCCTAGGTGGCCCAGATGGTTAAGCATCTGCCTTCGGCTCAGGTCATGATCTCAGGGTCCTGGGATTGAGTCCCACATCAGGCTCCCTGCTCAGTGGGGAGTCTGCTTCTCCCTCTCATTCTCCCTTTGTGTTCTCTCTCTCTCTCTCTCTCTCAGATAAATAAAATCTTTTAAAAAAGGGAAAAAGAAAAGAAAATTTATCTTGAGGCTAAAAGCTCCCATTTAGTGCATAAGTAAAAAATACCACACTTGAACACATCATGATGGAATTTCAGAGCATCAAGGATAAGGAAATTCTAACCAGTTCACCTATTTTTCATCAGCAACAATGGATGCTGGGACAAATCAATCTAACATATGGGATAATGGGACAAAGTATTCTAATGTAGAATTCTCTACCCAACTAAATTAGCATTTAAGAAAGTACAAAATAATCACATATTTTCAGAGACCTAGGGATTCAAATGGTTGGTTATTTCTTAAATTATTATTGGAAAATGTATTCTGCCAAAGAGAAAAGTGAATCCAAGAAGAAAATGTGTGGTATAAAAGACAATGGGAAGCAAAGATAGCGAACCCTGTGTATGACTCCTACAAAGTCATTCTCTTTCTTCCTTACTAGCAAAACTCTGATTCTGAGAATGTATCCTCCATGTATTTAAAGAATATGAGCTCTTCCTAGTACCAGAGGGAGACAACATTAACTGGTCTAAAATCATCATATAATTTTCTATTCTTTGTCCTAATAATTGCTTTAGGCACAGACATATCTTGCAACACTGACTTAAGGGAAGTGAAGAGAAGTCTGGTGGGGGGTTATAAAAATGGTTTTCCTCTTTGAAAACTGAAAAAAGAAAAGGGACCAAAGAGAAGAGAAGAGTGCCAGGAACAACTTTCTGCTTGTGGTAATCATTCTCCAAGATGGCCTCCAACAAGCCTCACCTCCTGGTATTTACACCCTTGTGTAGGGCCCACTAACATAGAATAGAGGACTGCCAAACCTGAGTAATAAGAGGCATTTCAGCTTTTACCTTGTTCTCTTGGTTCCCAGTTTGAATGCCAGGGTTCTCAACCTCAATATTATTGACACTTTGGGTCTGATAACTCTTGTTGTAGGGGGCTACCTTGTATAGTGTAGGATGTTTAACAGCACTCCTGGTCTCTACCCACTAGCTGCCAATAACACCTTCCCAGTTATGACAACCCCAAATATCTCCAGACATTGCTAGATGTCCCCTGGCAGGCAAGATCATTCCCAGTTGAAAACCACTGCTGTCAGGGGAGCCAATCATCACATCCTATGGACGTTTCATGCAGCTTGCCAGCCTTGTGAGTGAGCTGCCTTGAGATGGCTGTTCCAGCCCAGTCGAACCTTCAGATGACTGTGATTCCAGCTGGCTCTGAATGCAATTTCGTGAGAGACCCTGAGCTATGACAGTTCAGTCAAGCTGCTGCCAAATCCCTGACCCACAGAAACCGTGAGAGATCATATATTTTACTGTTCTTTTAAGCCACTTGATTTGTTACACAGTAATAGGTAACAAATACATTGTCTTCAGATATGGGTGTGTGCAGAAATAATTGCTAGAGCTATAGCAGCCATCTTCCTGCCAGGTCAGGATGAGCTTGGGAACGAAAGCAAAAGATAAAAGGTATTAGACCCTTCATGACATCATTAAAGTAGTCACTAAGTTAACTAATCCAGGAACAAGATGACTGACCTTCTTCTTATGGGACATAATAAGTCTTTCTCAATTTGTTTAAGCCACCTTTAGTTGGGTATTCTGTTATTTGTAACCAAACACTTCTTGTTACAGAAAATAAAAATTAAAACTTTTCATTGTCTTTATCATTGCTGATTCATAAAGTAAAAATGAAATAATGATAACCTATAACTAAAATCATCTTATCATGAGGGTAAAAGGAAGGGAGAGAGAGAAAACCATGAGAAGATTTTTGTCTTATTTGGAGATGTATTTACATACAATCTCTAAACATACACAGAAAAATGTAAGTCAATTTTGCATGATTGATATAAGGGTCACCACACAGGCAAATATAAACTGGATGTTTAAGAGGCACCTGGGTGGCTCAGTTGGTTAAGCGTCTGCCTTTGGCTCAGGTCATGATCCCAGGGTCCTGGGATCGAGTCCCGCATTGGGCTCCCTGCTTGGCGGGGAGTCTGCTTCTCCCTCTGACCCTCCTCCCTCTCATGGTCTCTGTCTCTCATTCTCTCTCTCTCAAATAAATAAATAAAATCTTAAAAAAAAAAAAAAGAATGAAAATGGTTAGTGGTCATTCATTCCATTTGTGGTACCCTACCCATAGGTATTTACCAGAGTCCATTTCTCCTTCCTGTTTCTCAGAAGTTGCCTTGCTTCCTGCCCATTTTTAAGCTTGGTTCTCTGTGCTAGTTATCTATTGCTGTGCAACAAACCACCTCAAAACTTAATGAATAAAACAACAATTAATCTCTTCAGCTCACAAATCTGTAATCTGGCCAGAGTTTGGTAGGGAAGGCTCATGTGCTTCACAGACCATCAGCTAGGGCTGGAGGACCCACTTCCAAAACGACTCACTCACTGACCTAGTAAATTTGGTGCTGGCTACCTTGTTGAGTGTTCAGCCAAAGCTGATGGCTGGAAACTTTGGTTCCTCTCCAGGTCAGTCTCTCTGTGGGGTGTTGGGTCTTCTTGACATGGTGGCGGAATTTCAAGAACAAGCATTTCATGAAAACCAGATAAAAGTTGTATCACCTTTTATGACCTAGCCTCAAAAGTCATGTGACTTTGATTCTGCCATTGTCACAAAGCTACCTAGTTCAAGAGGAAGACATATTTCCCATCTTTTGATATGAGGAGTGTCCCAGTCACATTAAAGAAGAACATGTGGGATGGAAGTTGTTGCAGTATTTTTGGAAACTAAGACCTACTGCTTGCTTCGAGCCTTACTATTAGTTTTCCGTAATCAATATTTTTGCCTCTTGTTCATGTTAACCAGAGTTGGTTTCTGTTGTTGCTTGTAACCAAAGAGTGATGTAGCAGGCATAAGGACAAACATATCAGACTAAGTATAAATATTTAAGTTTCCTTATTAAAAGACAGAAGCTCTTAGAGTAGGTGAAAGCAAAGCAAAACAAGCACAGTAAACTAAGAATACACATGCTTTCCAAATCTGCCATAGGAAATTAACAAAATTTGACAAGGCCACAAGGTAAAGTTTGATACTTTCCAAAAGGCAGCAATCATAGATACCACATTCTCAGACCACATCACTAGGAGGTTTCAGTATTCATGCCACAGATTTATCTAAATAAGTGATTCACAATTCTTGGAGTTTCTTCAAGAAAACTTGTCTCTCATAACACTACACTTACTTCCAGGGACCCAACCAGAAATTTATCATCATCCTAAACAGCTCTGCCTTAGAAAATAAAATTCCAATTTCCCATTGTCCAATTACAAACCCAATCCTTCTAGCTTTCTCTTAGCCTTCACTCACATTACCACTGGTTTCAGCCACACAGGCTCCATTTCTGTCCATTGATAGCATTTGTCATTCTTTTGCAATTGGTTTTCCTCTTACCGTTTCTTCCTTCCCTTTCCAAGCTGGACCTCAAAGTATTTAGGAGCCTGGAATTTAATTTACTGCATTCTGTACAGTATGATCTAAGGTAAAGACCATGGTCCCTGGAGTTGATCAGCCTGAGATCAAATCCCAAAATAGAAAAAGAAAAATAATACAGTTGTTTTATAGTTCTCATTTTCTGTTTCAGATAAAGAGATAGATAGGTTTTTTTTTTAACCTTAGTTACCCTTGAAATAATAAGGCCAAGTGACTACATCTCTTTTGTATTAAATGGGTACAGAACAATTTTCATAATTATCTAGCACCATTTAAGTCCAAAGACAAACACAATACTTTATCTAAAATACCATTATTACACTTTCCCCAAATACAGAAAACTATTTTTACTAAAAATTTGGCAAGCCCTTTCAAAACAGTATTTTCTGTTTTCATTCTTTGGGAAATTCCTAATGGCAAAGATGTATAGAAATTTTAATATGCAGCTATAGTCCTTCAATATTTATTATAAAAGTTTGTTATTACACTGTATGTTCACTAACTGGAATTTAACAAAAACTGGGAAAAGAAAAAAAATAAAAGTTGGTTTATCATTTTTTTTAAGAAATTTCTTGATCTTTTTAAATCCTGAAGCAGTTTTAATTTTAACTATATTCTAGCCGAATAATGGAATTTTCAGCTTACTTTTTCCCTCAGTATTTTTAGGACCTAACCTAGTGTCTTGCAACAGTGAGCATTCCTTACATTTCTGGTCAATGACCAAACATACTATAATAGAAACGATGAAAGGATGTCTATTCTGACCACCAGGCCTATCCAGACCATGTCAAAAGTCTGTGCTGCTTTGCTCCTTGCTAGCTGTCTCAATTAATTTCCACTTTTTCTTTTCCTTTTTTTTAATTTTATTTATTTATTTTAAGCAATCTCTATACCCAACATGGGGCTCGAACTTACAACCCCAAGATCAAGAGTTGCATATTCCCCCAAGTAAGCCAGCTAGGCGCCCCGCAATTAGTTTCCACTTTTTCTATATAACTTTTCTACAGGACTGTATCTTTTTAAGTCTTAGATTCTAAGTTCCTCGTGCCCCAACATACATAAAATACTTTTCAGTTTTTCATTTCATGTCCATATATTTGAATGGCATGACCCCATAGGTTAGCCCAGAGCTGGGGGAGGGGAGGAGTAGCCTAGCTGGATCTTTACATGAAGTCATAGCATAGATAAAGCTCTTATCAGACCTTGCAAGCTGGAAGGAACATTAGAGATAACCCGGGTCCAACCCTCTCATTTTACAGATAAGGAAACCAAGGTCCAGAGACTCTATGACTTGCTCAATGTCACAGAGTTAACACAGGAAAGGGCTCCAGGGACTGAAGGCTTCGTGCAAAAAAGAAAAAAAAAAAAAAGGAGGAAAAAGAAAAAGAAAAAAAAAGCAAGTCTGCGCTTTTATTGTTACGGTTTCCCCTCAGATTCCTGATTCTCAGTTTCTTCTACTATACCATATTGCTCCCCAGACATTTAAAGTACTATCCACTTGTGTTGTGCTTTTTATCTTAAGGAAACTGTAAAGTATGTAACTGATCGTATTCCCCTTAAAGTGTGGGTTGCCGGAGAGCTTCAAGCTAAATGAGTAGGTTTGCCATGCCTGGTACTGGCTCCGGCGTGGGAGGAAGAGCCACAAATGGAGACAAGAAACCTGTCTGAGTGGAATCTTTAAGCCACAGAACCCAGGCAACAGAATGAGGAATGGATAGTTGTTTTGATCACCTGACCACAAAAGATAGAAGCCGAACGTTTCTAGAGATTTAATACCCTCCGTTCATGCAATTACATGGATGATTTGTAAAGTCTACACTGGAAGATGGGTTCTCTCTCTTAGAACATTTAAAACACTATAGTGCAGTCACTGGTTTTCTTTTCTACCATGGAGCTATTGAGCACCAGGAATTTTCTTATCCAGCTCTATTTCTCTAGTGCCTCACATAATGCCTGCAATAAAGTGGTGGTTATAAAATTAATCAATAAATCAGTGTAGTGAAAAAGCTGATAAAGGTGGACAGAACTAGCCACATTGAAGCCAGAAAACTTGAGGCAAGTCTTTTAAGCCCTGCGTCATCATTTTTATACTTGTTATGATTTTGCCTGCCTAGTTGATTTTGAGAATAAAGCAAGTGACCTATGGCTATGACTGTGTCAAAAGCTGATAATAAAAATTAGTTGTGGATCCACTTTTCTCATCCATTCACAGAGAGTATAAATTCTTTCACTCATTAGTGTATCCATTCATCAGAAACATGTATTAAATACAGGGATCATCAAGATGGTCTTTGCCTTTATAATTTAGATAGTGTTTCTAAAAGCACAGTCTATGAAGCACTTATATCAAACAAGGAGACAGAGCTTAATTAACATGTGGATTCCCAGAATCATGGGGGAGCAGGGTTCAGGAATTTTCACCTTGAAACAAATACCTTCCCAGGTGATTCTTTTTTTTTCCCCATTCCCAAATATTTATTGAGCATCTTTGATGGGCAAGGACCTTGCTTGGTTAAACCAAAGGAATAATGGGAGTAAATTATGCTCTGCAAGTATCTTGGTCTGTTTGGGCTGCTATAACAAATTATCATACACTTGGTGGCTTAGGAATAACAGAAATTTATTTCTCAGAGTCTTAGAGGCTGGGAAGTCCAAGATCAAGGTATTGGCTGATTCAGCATCTGGTGAGAGCCTGCTTCCTCATAGACAGCTATCTTTTTACTGTGTCCTCAAAAGGCAGAGGGGCAAACTACCTCTCTGGGGTCTCTTACGAGGGCACAGATCTTAAGCATGAGAGTCCCACCCTCATGAACTAATCACCTTCCAAAAGACCCAACCTCCAAATACCATCACCTTGGGGGGTTAGGATTTTAACATATGATTTGGAGTTGGGGGGATAACATAAATATTTAGTCATACTAACAGGAGACAAAATCCAATTTAATAAATATAATGAAATTTATTAAGTTAAATGCACAGGGGTCCGAAGAGCTGAAAGGGGTGAGAGGAATTCAGGGACAGAGTTCAGTTTATGAAGAAAAAAAAATAGGATCCTAAAGCTGGTTAGATAGATATTCTAGAAATTATACACGTTGTAGCTGATCTCTCAGTGAAGGAGACACCAAAAATTTGCTTAAAATTCTGTCTTCTAGTATACACATTGCCTGCTTCTCTAGTTATATGCATATCACTATAGTTAATTTTATCTATCTCCCCTCTCTATGGTTTTTTTCCTTTGCTAAAATATTTTTTTTTTATTTTTTAAAAAGATTTTATTTATTTGAGAGAGTGAGCAAGAGAAAGTACAAGTGGGGGGAGGGGCAGAGGGAGAGGAAGAAACAGACTCCCCACTGAGCAGGGAGCCCAATGTGGGGCTTGATCCCAGGACCCTGAGATCATGACCTGAGCCGAACTCAAGAGTCGGATGCTTAACCAACTGAGCCACCCAGGCACCCCTGCTAAAATATTTTAAAACAAATATTTAATATCATGTTATTTCATTTCTAAATGTTTCAGTATGTAGCTAAAAACCCTTTTAGGGAAGATGAGTGTGGACTGTGCTTATTGACTGTCTCCAAAGAATAGTGTATGGAAAGAGGGGTGAAAGTAACTCTACAGTGGAAAAGTCTAGCAAACTGCAAACGCTACCTTGGCCAAGTAATCAAAGTCAACATCATCAGTGATGTCATGTTGATAGAATGCACCTAATATAATATGAGAAAGACACTAGTAAAATTCAAATAAAGCATATAGTTTAGTTAATAGTAATGTGCCAATATTGGTTCCTTAGTTGCAACAAATGTATCAGAGTAATGTAAGATGTCACAATAGGGAAAACTGGCTCTGGGATATATAGGAATTTTGTACTGGCTTTGCAATATTTTGGTAAACCTAAAACTATTCTAAAAATTTTGTAAGTTTATTATTTAAAAAGAGGGGAGTATAACAAATTGGATAGCCTGGAAGAAGTAGATAAATTCCTAGAAACATACCAAGACTGAATCATGAAGAGATAGAAAATTTGAACAGATTAATAATGAGTAAGGGGATTGAGTCATAATACAAAACATCCCAATGAAGAAAAGCCCAGGACCAGATGGTTTTACTGGTGAATTCTATCAAATATTTTAAAAGAATTGGGGCACCTGGGTGGCTCAGTCATTAAGCATCTACCTTCGGCTCAGGTCATGATCCCAGGGTCCTGGGATCAAGCCCCACATCAGGCTCCCTGTCACACAGGAAGCCTGCTTCTCCCTCTCCTACTCCACCTGCTTGTGTTCCCTCCCTTGCTGTGTGTCTCTCTGTCAAATAAATAAATAAAATCTTTAAAAAAATTTTTTTAAAGAATTAATGCCAATCCCTCTCAAATTCTTTCAAAAAGTTAAATAGGAGTGAACATTCCCAAATTCATTTTTATGAAACCAGCCACATAAGGACTCTACAAAAAAAACCCCAAAAAACAAAACCAAGCAAACAAAACCCAAAAACAATAGGCCAACATCCCTCATAAATACAGATGCAAAAATTCTCAACAAAATACTAGCAAAACAAATTCAACAGTCCATTAAAAGTATCATACACCATGATTAAGTGGGATTTATCCCTGGGATGCAAGGATGGTTCAACATACCCAGATCAATAAATGTGATATATTGCATTTAAAAAATGCATGATAAAAATCATATGATCATCTCAATAGATATAGAAAAAGCATTTGACAAAATACAACATCCTTTCATGATAAAAACTCTCAACAAATTGGGTATAGAAAGAATATACCTCAACATAATGAAAGCCAAATATGACAAGCCCACAGCCCACATCATACTCAGTGATGGAAAGTTGAAAGCTTTTCCTCTAAGATCAGGAACAAGACAAGTGTGCACATTTTCATCACTCCCATTCAACATGGTACAGAGCAATTCTGCAAGAAAAAAGTAAGAAAAAGCATCCAAATTGGATTGGAAGAAGTAAAATGATCTCTGTTTACAGATGATATGACCTAATATATTAAAAAAATACTAAAGGCTCCACCAAAAAACTGTTAGAACTAATCAACAAATTCAGTAAATTTGCTAGGATACAAAATCAACATCAGAAATCAATTGTATTTCTATACACTATCAACAAAATACCTGAAAAGAGAATAATCCCATTTACAATAGCATCAGAAACAATAAAAATCCTAAGGAATAAATTTAACCAAGGAGATGAAAGATTTGTACCCTGAAAACTATAAGATTTTGCTGAGGAAGACACAAGTAAATCCCATGTTCATGGGTCAGAAGAATTAATATTGTTAAAATGTCCATACTACCCAAAGCCATCTATAGATATAATGCAATTCCTATCAAAATTCCAATGGCATTTTTCACAGAAATTTAAAAAAAAATCTAAAATTCATGTGAAATTACAAAAAACACCATGAATAGCCAAAACAATCCTGACAAAGAAGAATAAAGCTGGAGGCATTATATTTCCTGATTTCAAACCATATCACAAAGCCAGTTATCAAAACAGTACGGCACTGGCATAAAAACAGACACATATACCAACAGAACAGAGTTGAGAGCCCAGAAATAAACTGTTGCATAAACGGTCAACTAATATTTGACAAGAGAGCCAAGAATACTCAAAAAAAGAAAGGATGATCTCTTCAATAAATGGTGTTGAGTAAGCTGGATAATCACATGCAAAAGAATGAAATCAAACCCCTATCTTGTACCATTCATAAAAATTAACTTGAAATGGATTAAAGACTTAAAGATTAGACTCGAGACCATAAAACTCCTAGAAAAAAAAAATAAGGAAAAAGCTCCTTGACATTGGTCTTGGCAATGATTTTTTGGATATGACACCAAAAACCCAAGCAACAAGAGCAAAAATCAGCAAATGGGACTACATCAAACCCCCAAATTTTCTGTACAGCAAAAGAAACAACAAAATGAAAAGGCAACCTATAGAATGGGAGAAAATATTTGCAAGCTATCTATCTGGTAAGGGGTCACTATCCAAAATACTTAAGGAACACATACAACTCAATAGCAAGAAAACCAAACAATTCAATTAAAAAATGAGAAGAGGAACATAACAGACATTTTCCTAAAGAAGACATACAAATGGCCAACAGATACATGAAAAGAACAGGTATATGAAAACATCACTAATCATCAGGGAAATGTAATTCAAAACCACAATGAGATATCACCTCATACCTGTTAGAATGACTATTATGAAAAAAACGAACGTTGGTGAGGATGTGGAGAAAGGGAAACTTTGCGAGCTGTTGGTGGGATTGTGAACTGGTAACAGCCACTACGGAAAATAGTATGGAGATTCCTCAAAAAATTAAAAATAGAAATGCCGTATGAGCCAGCAATCTCACTTTTGGGTATTGAAATGAAATAGGAAATGAAAATAGGATATGGAAGAGATCTCTGCACTCCTATGTAAGCAGCATCATTCACAGTAGCCAAGATACGGAGGCAATCTAAATGTCTTTCAACAGATGAATGGATAAAGAAAATGTGATAAATATGGATTTCCTCCTTTCTAGTGGCCATGAGAAAGGAGGAAATCTTATGATATGTGACAACATGGATGTAAGTGAAGTAAATTCGACAGAGAAGGACAAACATTGTATATTCTCACTTCTCTGTGCAGTTTAACACAGCTAAACTCAGAGAAGCAGAGAGTAGAATGGTGATTGCCAGGGGCTGGAATGGTGAGGGGCCAGGGAATGAGGAAATGTTGGTCAAAAAGTACAAACTTCCAGTTATAAGATGAATAAGTTTTAGGGATCTAATGTACAACATGGTGACTATAGTTAACAGTATGTATTATATACTTGAAAGTTGCTAAGGGAGTCGATCTTTTTTTTTAAGACTTATTTATTTATTTGAGAGAGAGAGAGAGAGCATAAGCACGTGGGGGAAGGGCAGAGGAAGAGGGAGAGAGAGAATCTCCAGCAGACTCCCTGCTGAGCACAGAGCCCAATGCGGGGCTCGATCTCATGACTCTGAGATCAGGACCTGAAACCAAGAGTCAGATACCTAACCAACTGAGCCACCCAGGAGGCCTGAGAGTCAATCTTAAATATTATCATCACACAGGCAAAAAAAATTGTGATTATGTGAAGTGACAGAGGTTTTAACTAACTCTATTATGGTAATCATGTCACAGTATGTATGTATGTGAAATCATCATGTTGTTCACTTTAAACTTACACGATGTTAAATATCACTTTTATCTCAATAAAGCTGCAAAAAAAATAAAACAAATTAATAATATAAATAAATAAAATATGTAATTCCAGCCTCATGATTTTCTCATTCTGTCCTAAATGAAGAGTAAACTTTTGGGGGAAAAAATCTGTTGTTTTCAACAGATCATTACCAAAATCTTAGTAAAAAAAAAGAGGGGAGAGGGCAGGATGACGATGCCACTCTCATACTTAAAAAGAAAACTTGTGGGACACCTGGCTGGCTGAGTCCATAGAGCATGCCACTTTTAATCTAAGGATCATGAGTTCGAGCCCCATGTTGGGTGTGGAGATTACTTAAAAACAAAAACAAAAACAAAACCAACTTGTCCCAAACCAGGTCAGATACAGAACATTTTTGCATAATGTAATTCATAACCACCTTCTGCAAATATATTTACACTCATGATAAAATTCTTAAGCACTTTTCTGATGAAACAAATGAGACTAAAGCTTGTCTGAAAACCAGTTATTTATCCGCCCAAATGGCTGCCAGTCAAGGATCCAGTGAACTTTAGTTTTGGTTTATTTTTTTGTTTTGTTTTTGTTTTTGTTTTGTTTTGTTTGTTTTGTTTGTTTTTTGTCTGTTCTATGTTGAATATCTTACTGGTCTCTTTTTCCATAAAATAAGAGTGAATCTTTGAATGGCCCCGATAAGACCTTTCTCCTTGAATGGTAGCAATGTCTTATGGTGAAAAATCTTCACATATGTTCATAATTAAATTATCTGAAAAGTTTTCTTTAATAGTACCTAAAAATACATCATTCCTTAACATCGTCTAATACCCAGTCATATTTGTATTTGGCTATTATCTGCAGATGGTTCTTAAACTCGCTAAGTTTGGGAATCACAGGCCTCTGTTGGATGGATTGGAAGAGCTGATAACAGTCTCTGGCTTTGTAAAAGGAACATCAAAGTTCATGATCAAGACTCCTTGGTCTACGAGTCCCAAACTTCTCTTATTTTATGGACACTTTTGATAATTTTTGAAGCTACACACCATCTCCCCAGAAATATGCACATCTACACACATCTGACATTTTTTTTAAGTAGGCTCTATGCCCAACGTGGGGCTTGAACTCATGACCCTGAGATCAAGAGGCACATGCTCTACTAATTCAGCCAGCCAGGCACCCCAGCACACATCTGAAATTTTTGCCCATAATTTCAGGGGAGATCATAGAGCTCTTGAAATTCATCCAAAGGGTCTCAGACCTGGGTAAAGAACACACACTTTAAACATTCCTTCCCAATTGCCACTCCGCTTCTCTCACAAGGAGGCTCTATATACAAGACATGCATTGCTTTGTTCCTTGAGGAGAGGACATTGTGCCATTATCATGGCCTCCACCCTCTGTAGTCACATGATAGAGTAGAAAAAGCCCTAAGTTTGGTGGCAGAAGACTTAGATTTTCCAAGATAGTTTTTCAGTACTGTGAGCAAGTCACTTAAGGGGACAAAGACACAGTATAGGTTAGAAACTTACAGGGCAAGGAACTCTACAATATTATCATTTCCATTCTACAAATTGGGAACTGAGAATTGGAGAGGTTCAATAATGCATCCAAAGTAGTCTGCAGCTTATATATAGATGTTAAGTCAGGTTTCATCAACACCGGGCTTGTCTGAATTCAAAACTTACTTTTTTTTTTTTTTTTTCAAATTATACTGGTGGTCTTCAAACTGTGCTTAAGAGAACCTTCTAGGAGAGGTTGGCCCCAGCAAGGTGGGGGTAGAGGGTACCTTTGGCCCACTGGTTTTATATATATGACTTTTTAATTAGAATTTTCTAGGCTGCAGAAATGTTTGGAAACCACTGCCTTTCACTCTGCTGTTCAGTCTCCAGAGGTATACGGCCAATATCCACTTTATTGTGAGGGGTAAGCAAGAAGTGCACATGCAACAACTGTGTAAACTTTGAGGCATTATTCAGATGGGAAATATTAGTGTAATTGCTCTATTGTGGTGCAATGGAGAGTTTTCCGCCTTAAAAATCTTTGCTACAATCAACCCACAAACTTGGTGTCATATTTCATGCACGTGAGAAAGCATGTTGGCTTGCAAATGGTTTGGGCGCGCTAGTTTAGATCTGAAAGCTCTAGGTAAAGGGTGGTGTCTCTCTATATTTTGAAAAGTTTAATTATTAATACACTATTAAATGCATAATTGGATTATAAGCAAGCATGGATACCTCTTCTCAGATGGATTTGAATTGATCCACCTTTCATTTTAAATCCACAAGCCTAACTTAGAATTCCTGAGAAATTTCAGGTATGATTTGGGGTTTATCACAATTTAAAAATATTATTATAACTTAAGTTGGGGACTAAAGGTCAGTTCTAGGATTTGGAGCCTAGCCTTGTCTACCAGTCTTTCACTTGGTGACTTCATGAAACCATGTCAGGCTGCTAACCTATTTTCTAAAGTGGCAGTACCATTTTGTATTCCCACCAGTAATGTATGTAATGAGTTATAACAGGAGAATGGCCTCCAAAAGTCTGCTGAAGCTCTCAGAGACCAGGCATCCAAAATCAAAGGAGAAATCTAGAGCGTTATTGTTGAGCTGACTTGTGGGTAGAAATAACATCTTCCAGAACTGAGACCTCTCAGAGGTGGAAAAATGTTTCCATTTCCAAAAAAAATTTTTTTTGAAAAATCAAACAGTGAAAAAAAATACACCCACAAAAAAATTCCCCTTGTATGCTTCGTACTTCAAAACAATATCACTTTCATTATTGAGTCATCAAAACTTCCTGAGTATTTCTTTTTTAAGTGAAAAGACCAATCATTAGCCCATTTTGTTTTCCACCCCAGCATCTACAGCAAAAACAACTCAGAAACAGTCTTTGGTAGAACTGCCAAGTAGGCAAGGTTTTTCTCTGGTTTCTTCCACCTCCTCTCTTTTAACCCCCCCACCTCACTGATGGCCCAGCCCCCTCCCTGCTCCTCTGAGCCCCAGCTGTCTTAGAGGATACAATGGGGATAAAATGACTGTGACTGTGACTGTGTCTGAAACTTTCCAGGACCAACAAACCCAACTGCCATCTTTCCCTGCTGCAGTTTGACCTTCCTACATCTCCAGTTCATGCCTATCACATCCCAGCATCCTTTCCCAGCATTTTCCCACTGCCAGGCCCCACCACACACACTCACCTTGTGATCTTTGTGTAAGCCACCATCTGCTGACAAGGGCAGCTGGTTGCCACCACTGCCTGTGGATTCCATGTAAATGGAGTCCCCTGGAGTTGTGCATGTGAACCCAATGTGAATGAGGCCCAGAGGTAGGCAAATTCACTGTCCTGGATGAGGCTATCTAAAGGGAAAGTGCAGGGCTTAGCAGCCAGTCCTCCTCAGGATTCATCTTCATCTTCCTTTCTTCCCCCTCCTTGGACCCCTCCTTTCCTTGTAAAGCACACACTTTGAATTTAGACAGACTGGTTTGAAGGGTGACACTGCCACTTCCTAACTCTGTGACCTGGGGAAAGTCACTTAAGTCTTCCAGAAAAGCAGGATAATAATGACACTTACGTCTAGTGTGATCAGGTGGACTAAAACAAGGAAACGTTCGTCAGCTGGCCCAGGGGCAAGCTCAACAGTAACCTGGAGAGGGTTACCTGGCTGGCTCAACCCGACTCTTATCTTGGGGTTGTGAGTTCGAGCCCCACGTTGGGTGTAAAGATTACTTAAATAAGTAAGTAAATAAACTTAAAAAAAAAAGTTACCTGGAGAAGTAATTCTTAATTATAAGGCTGAGTTCCCACCCATGAAGTCCACAAAGCCCCTCTTCGAACTGTGTGGAAATTATCTTTATGCTCCCCTCAGTTCTCCATACTAATTATAATCTTTCTCCATAGTTTTTGAACATATTTTATCAGATTGATAGTTAATTCAATTAAATCAGTCCTTACGTTCTATCATGATCAAATTATTAACACAGTCTCTGCTCCGAAGTTCTGTGCCCACTCTCTAATGTATTTTAGCCTTGTATCTCTTATCCTGTGCACTTCGTCATCCTGTGTTCTTTATCAATAACAACAACAACAATAATAGTGGTAGTAGTAATAATAGTTACCATTCACTAAATGTGTTTTGTGTCAGACACCCTATTACGTGGCTCGATTTAATCTCCACAGCGGGTTGGCATTTTTTTTTTTTAAGATTTTATTTATTTATTTGACAGAAAGAGAGAGAGAGAGCACAAGCAGGAGAAGAAGCAGGCAGAGGGAGAGGGAGAAGCAGGCTCCCCGCTGAGCAGAGAACCCGATGCAGGGCTCGATCCCAGAACCCTGGGATCATGACCTGAGCCGAAGGCAGATGCCCAACGACTAAGCCACCCAGGCGCCCCGGGGTTGGCATTTTTATTTCCATTGTAGAGTCAAAGACACTGAAGGCAGGAGTTTTTAAACACATTGTCCAAGATTTCGAGGCTTGTACTGTTGAATCCAGGGATGGCTTATTCTAAAACCCATCTCTACCCTTTGCCCCAGGCAACCACTACCCAGCCTTCTGTCTCAGACACAGGGTCTTTGTGCCTGAGAGACTGGGTTTGCCTCTTCTGGACATTCCATATAAATGGAATCCTATGATATGTGATCTTTTGTGACTGGCCTCTCTCACTTAGCATATTCTCAAGGTCCATCCATGTTATTCATGTATCAGTAATTCATTCCTTTTATGGCTGAATAATATCCCATGGGATGAATATAGCACATTTTGTTTATCCATTCATCAGATGATGGACATTTGGGTCATTTCCATTTTGCCTATTATGAATAATGCTGCTGTGAACATTTGTGTAGAAAGTTTTTGTGTGAAGAGATGCTTTCAAATCTCTTACTAAGAGTGGAATTGCTAGGCAGTCATATGGGAAATACAAGTTTAAGAAACTGCTAACCTATTTTCTAAAGTGGCAGTACCATTTTGTACTCCCACCAGTAATGTGTGAGAGTTCCAGTCTCCTTGTATTCTTGCCAACACTTGTTACTGTCCATCTTTTTTATTATAGCCATCCCGTGGGTATGAAGTGGTATCACACCATGGTTTTGATTTGCATTTCCCTAGTAACTAATGATGTTGAGAGCACTATCTAATTTTACATTAGTGTTCTTTGGGTGAAAACACAATGTCAAAGTTTAGTGGATACTGAGTGAAGAATGATCTAGATAGGGGCACCTGGCTGGCTCAATCTGTACAGCATGTGACTCTTGATCTTAGGGTTGTAAATTCGAGCCCCATGTTGGATGTAGAGATTACTTTAAAAAAATAAAATCTTTTAAAAAAGATCTCGATAAATGTTTCTCTTGTCTTTAATTCCCATACTAAACTTAATATAGCATTTAAAAAATTAATCTGTGGGGGTGGCTGGGTGGCTCAATCAGTTGAGTGTCCAACTCTTGATTTTGACTCAGGTCATGAGCTCAGGGTCCTCGGATCGAGCCTCACATTGGGTTCTGTGCTTAGTGGGGGGTCTGCCTGGGGATTTCTCTCTCTCTCCCTCTGCCCCTCCCTCTGCTTGTGTGCATGCACACACTCTCTCTCTCTCTCAAAAAGAATAAATAAATCTTAAAAAAAATTAATTTGCTTTTTTGTACTAGTCAAAAAAAAAAAGCTTTGTCCCTGTTGCAGGGGTATGTGTATATGTATTTTGTTTGTAAATAAAGTGGTTTAAATACAAAAGAAATAAGTATATACCCTGGTGGTCTCTGGACCACATGCTCTCAGCCCACCTAACTTCAGGAGGACTGTGATGGTCAGTTCCACGTAGTTCCTGTGCCCACCTTCAGTGCCTATTCCTGGCATGATCTGGTTTGGGCCTCAGGGCTTTCTCCAAGACCACAGAAGGCTGCTTGCCTAATCCTAGAGCCCAGAAGTGCTGAGGCAGGAGATTGGAGGGTAGACTGACCTTCAGAGGGAAGCTCCAGGCTGTCAGGCTGGGAGTTGATGGATAAACATTCCCATGCCTTAACGGGACAATTCTTCAGCCATGTTCTACTCAGTCCCTTAGAAGTCCCTTTCTAAGAGTAAGGCACAGTTGCTCACAGCAGAAACTTATCCTTCAACAAACATTTTTTTGGCATTTCTCCTTTCCCTAGAAACTTCCCAACTCCCACACTCCTGCTTCCTGGGATCACCTCACAAATAAGCTCCTTGATCACAAGTCCTTATCTCTGTCTTTGGTTTTAGGGAAACCCAAATTAAGCAAAATTATATAAATGAAAATTGGCTAAATGGCAAAGTCAGCATTAACTGGTTGAGAAGTTAGAAATCATTTACCTTGAAGATTCCCTTTTGTTATTTTTCCACAGTGGACCTAATGTTTTAAAGATTTCGTCTACAAAATAAATTGCATTTATGAAGTAATAATAAATGTTATTGTTTTAAGGCCAATGACCATCTGCTTTCAATACCAATGTTTCTCTGCCAAGATAACATCATTTTTGCCAAAGAGCAAAGAAGACTGGAATTTTAACTAGCCCACTTAACCTTATTGTGGCTAAATGTGTGTGTTCCATTAGATTTGTTCAAAACATTTCCCCAAATCTGGTTACTACTACTGTATTAATGGTCAAATTGGCACTGAGTGCATGGGTGAACTCCAGAGGCTGGGAATTCCATGCTGCCAAGTTCTTCACGTGATGGACTTTTGGGGGACCAGGGAGTAGGGCGGTGCCCATCCTCAGTTCCTACCTGCATTCAGAGCTTTTTACAGCCTTGTCATGAGCTGCCCCTCCTTTGACTTGTGGTATTCCAGTTTGGCTTGCTGTCCATGAGCATTTCACAACTCCCCTGTCTGTGTTATCATAAGTCTGCACTCTTCCTACTTAACCCAGACTTGGCAGCTCTGTTTGGCCATCACTCCACATATGTTTGTCATTCCCTGATACTCCATTCTGCCGAACTGCAATCCTCTGCTAAGCTGGGAAGTGAAGAGACTGGCTTAGATGGTATAGAGTAGTGGCAAGCGCCCAGAAGTCCTGGATTCCAGTCCCAGACCTGCCCGTTCCCAGCCTTGAGACATTAGAGAACTCAGAACCTCTCTGAATTCTATTTCCCCATTATTTTTTTAAACTAATACTTAATGGTTTGTTTGTTTATTTGTTTGTTTTTAACTAAACTTTGCACCCAACGTGGGGCTTGAACTCATGACCCTGAGATCAAGAGTCATACGCTTTATGGACTGAGCCAGCCCAGCATTCCAAGGCTTCATGTTTTAGAGCAGTTTTAGGTTCATGGCAAAATTGGGGAGAAAGTACAAAGATTTCCCATATATCCCCTGTCTTCACACATGCATAAACTCCCCAATTATGAGCATCCCCCACCAGAGTAGTACATTTGTTACCATCGATGAACCTACACTGACATATCATAATTATTCAAGCCCATAGTTTACATTATGGTTCATTCTTGGTGTTATACATTTTATGGATTTGGACAAATGTATAATGGTGTGAATTCATTATGGTATCATACAGACAGGTTTCACAGTCTTAATATTTCTTCATCTCAAATGTGGCACAACAAGATCAATTCCGAATCCTCACAGGATTTGAGAAGATAAAAACTGCCTGGGTGGCTCAGTCAGTAAAGTGTCTGCCTTCAGTTCAGGTTGTGATCCGGGGACTCCTGGGATCGAGCCCCCGAGTCAGGCTCCCTGCTCAGTGGGGAGTCTGCTGCTCCCTCTCCCTCTGCCTGCCGCTCCCCCTGCTTGTGCTCTTTTTCTCTCTCTCAAATGAATGAATAAAATCTTTAAAAAAAAAAAACAGAGCGCCTGGGTGGCTCAGTTGGTTAAGCGACTGCCTTCGGCTCAGGTCATGATCCTGGAGTCCCTGGATCGAGTCCCGCATCGGGCTCCCTGCTCTGCAGGGAGTCTGCTTCTCCCTCCGACCCTCCCCCCTCTCGTGTGCTCTCTCTCATTCTCTCTTTCTCAAATAAATAAATAAAATCTTAAAAAAAAAAAAAAAAAAAAACAATAAAGGCAAGAAAGTTCAGAGTAGTGTTGTTTTGAGAATGAAAAATTAGAATTGTACTTAATTTAAATATCCAAACACAGGAACCCAGTTAAAGAAATTATAATGTAATCAACAGGATCTTTGCAGTCATTAAAAATTATGTTGGAGAATAGTTAAAGGTACTGGAAAATTAGGTGAAAAAATTATAAAACAATAAGTACAAGTCGAGGTTATTAGGGTTTATGGGGAGGCAGGGCTGGAGAGTTATCATTTACTGGGTACAGAATTTCTGTTTAGGATGATGGAAAAGTTCTAGAAATGGATAGTAGTGATGGCTGCACAACATCATGAATGTACTTGATGCCACTGAATTGTACATTTAAAAATGGTTAAAATGGTAATTTTATGCCATGTATATTTTACCACACACACACAAAAAGGAAGGCTGCAGAGAGTTCTTGACAAGGTCAAAAACAATTCTCATGTGAAGGCATGGTGGTTTCTTATGATTTGCTCCTGTTTGCATGATCACAACTGATATTCTATTATATTATTTACTGATATTTTCAACATTAAAAGAAAAGTGCTTGGTTTAAAATATAATATGCACAGGATGAACCTATTCCTTAAATCTATCTATCTACCTCTTGTATCTATGTCTCTATACATCCATATATAGATATATACACACATTACATGCATGCCTGCTTTTTTTAAATTTTCTGTGATGAATATATATTACTCCTACACCAAAACTTTATTTATAAAAAATGTATGAAGCATTATATAAACCATAAGGAAATTTTATCATTCATATAAGGGCTTTGGCCTATCATAGTGTAGAATATACAACTGTTGCCAAAGAAATCTGTCTCAGGTCATCTCCAAGACAGTGGTTGATTTTAACTTACAGGAAAAGAAAACCGTATATGCCAAGTTCAAAAAGCAATAGACTACATGGCTCATTTGAGACCTTGCAATAAGCTCATTATGTTTGGAGCATTAGTCTGTGAGTGGATGATGTTGACAACAAAGGGCTCTGGATAAGTCTGGAGAGGTAAGCAGGTAACAAATGAACAGTTGACCAAATTAAAGAGTTTGGACTTTATCCTAAAGACAACAGCAAACCACTAATGGGTTTTAAGCCAATGATATGATTAGATTTGCATATTAGAAAGATTATGGTGTTTGCATCATGGCAAATGGCCTGGAAAGGAGCAACACTGGAAGCAGAGAGGTTGATTAGAAGTCTGTTGTAGTCATCAGGGCCATCTGGACAGGAATGGTTACAATGGGTACAAAGCACATGGATCTTAGACCCATTAGAAAGTGGAACTGGTGTCCCACTTGGTATTGATTGGATATGAGAACCAGAGGATCTAGGGTGACTCCTGGCTTTAACCTTGGGCAATCAAGAGGGGCTCTGACACTCACTGAGATAGGAGTTGAGGGAGGCAGAAAGTAACAAGTTCAGCCTGGAACCAGATGAGCTTGAGGTGCCTGTGCAGTTGGAAATCCAGAAAGGAAGAAGTCAGAAGAAGGATCAAAAGTCAGTGGCACATGGAGAGCAACTGAAGCCAGAAGAGTAGGGAAGATTTCCGTGGAAAGAGATGTAGAGGACAGGTTCTTAGCCTTTCTTGAGGGTGAAGGAGGAAGAATCTGATGAATACCATGAACATTTTCTCCAGAGATTTCTTTAAAGAATCTGGCTGTTAAGGGAATGAAAAAATCAGGATATAGTTGGGGGTTGTCATAGGATCATAAGAGTTCCTTTTTAGCTGAGAGCCTTGAGTAGTGAGGGAGTGATTAAAGAAATAGGAAAGCAGAGGAATAACTGGAAGACCAAAACCTTGGGAAGAGACCAATAGCCTCTATCCCAGAGCAAAAAGTGTGAGTCAGGCAGAGTAGGGACACATTTTTTTAAGACAGGAAATAAGGGGGCAAGACTAGAAGAGAATGCAGGAGAGTTTGTGGGTTGCATGCCTGGAAGTTGAAGGCTTTCTTATCAGATGACCCCTCTGGACTCAATGAGTAGGAGGTGAGGTCATCTATAATGAGGGTGGCCAGAGGTCGGATATCTGTCAAATGGCCACGGCAGATATTAGGGCATATGATCAGGGAGACGTCATAGGATTTCTAGGCTGTGGAAGCCCAGCTGAATATTTATAAATAGGAATCATTCTGGATGATTTTTCTGCAGCAAACCTCAGGATCCTTTGTGTAAGTGAGAAGAAGGCAATAGTTCAATTTTTTGAAGGCTATAGATTTGCCAAGAATCGTGAGTCGGGCAAAGGACAGTGGGGCAAAGCAGATGAGGAGTCAAATAAGAATGGACCATAGATTCCTCAAAAAGTTAAAAATAGAACTACACAACGATCCAGCAAATCTCACTACTTGGATATTACTCAAAGAATACAAAAACACAAAAATGCTCAGCATCACTCGGCATCAGGGAAATACAAATCAAAACCACAACGAGATACCCCCTCACACGGATCAGAATGGCTAAAATTAACAAGTCAGGAAATGACAGATTTTGGCAAGGATGCGGAGAAAGGGGAACCCTTTTACACTGTTGGTGGGAATGCAAGCTGGTACAGCCACTCTGGAAAACAGTATGGAACTTTTTCAAAAAGTTGAAAATAGAGCTATCCTATGATCCAGCAATTGCACTACTGGGTATTTACCCCAAAGATACAAATGTAGTGATCCAAAGGGGCACCTGCACCCCAATGTTTATAGCAGCAATGTCCACAATAGCCAAACTATGGAAAGAGCCCAGATGTCCATCGACAGATGAATGGATAAAGAAGATGTGGTATATATATACAATGGAATACTACTCAGCCATCAAAAAAATGACATCTTGCCATTTGCAATGGTGTGAATGGAACTAGAGGGTATAATGCTAAGCGAAATAAGTCAGTCAGAGAAAGACAAGTACCATATGATTTCACTCATATGTGGAATTTAAGAAACAAACAAAAATGAGCAAAGGGAAAAAAGAGGGAGAGACAGAAACAAACCAAGAAACAGACTCTTAACTATAAAGAACAAACAGATGGTTACCAGAGGGGAGGTGGTGGGGAAGGGGTGAAATAGGTGATGGGGATGAAGGAGCACACTTGTGATGAGCATCCGGTGATGTACGAAAGTGTTGAATCACTATATTATACACCAGAAACTAATATTATGCTGTATGTTAACTGTACTGGAATGGAAATAAAATTTAATTTAATTTAAAATAATAAAGAAAAAAAAAGAGTTGACCATAGAAGGATGTGCCCATTGTCAAAGCTATATAGAAAGAAGTGAGGTCAGGAAGGAAATGAGGGAAAGAGAAAATGAAAATATCTAAGAATTGTAAGTACCAAAGTTCTCAGTGATTCATTTTAAAACAGGACATTTATTTTCATTTTTGTTTTTTTGTTTTTTTTAAAGATTTTATTTATCTATTCGACAGAGACAGAGATAGCGACAGCAGGAACACAAGCAGGGGGAGTGGGAGAGGGAGAAGCAGGCTTCCCGCCGAGCAGGGAGCCCGATGCGGGGCTCCATCCCAGGACCCTGGGATCATGACCTGAGCCGAAGGCAGACGCTTAACGACTGAGCCACCCAGGCGCCCCTCATTTTTGTTATTTTTTAAAATCACCAAGTGTCTTGATGCATCTATGCTGTAGGTTGATCATGAAAACTTGGCCGGAACACTGAAACTAAGAGAAGCCATTTAAAATTTCCTTGCCTCAACATAATTGCAAAGACTACTGTATAATCACTCATTTGTTTTTCAGATATAAGACCAGAATTAGCCATTAAAATGTATCTTCTTTTCCCATACTCAAGGCCAATATTACTCTGCATAAATAAAGTCTTTGGACTGGGTATTCAATAATATTGGAGATTTAGAAATGTTCTTTTTTATTATTATTATGTTATGTTAATCACCATACATTACATCACTAGTTTTTGATGTAGTGTTCCATGATTCATTGTTTGCGTATAACACCCAGTGCTCCATTCAATACGTGCCCTCTTTAATACCCATCACCAGGCTAACCCATTCCCCACTCCCCTCCCCTCTAGAACCCTCAGTTTGTTTCTCAGAGTCCATAGTCTCTCATGGTTCGTCTCCTCCTCCGATTTCTCCCCCTTCTTTTTTCCCTTCTTATGTATAAAAGAACTATGGTTATGTGGGCCAATATTCTTAGTGTTAGGAGATGCCTTCTAAAATATATGGGGGTGGGGGCGCCTGGCTGGCTCAGTCAGTAGAGCATGTGACTCTTGATCTTGCGGTTATGAGATTGAGCCCCATGTTGGGCATCAAGTTTACTTAAAAATAAATAAATAAATACAATTAAAATTTTTAAAATACATGGGTGCGAACCACCAGCATATCTGCAAATTATTTTCAAGTGGTTTTGAGAAAAATCATATAATAGAGCAAATATAGCAGGGGGAAGCTAGGCCCTGAGACTAGCTCAGTCAGCAACTCAAACCCAAAAGAACTCAGAAGCTTCATTCTGTTAAGGGAAAGCGGGATGGTTTGGGGAATTGGCGTCTTTGGGTCTTCCTATTATGAGCTGCAAGAAACCTCGCCTTTTTAAAAATCCTCACATTTGCATCACTTTATACTTTAGATTTGCTTTTATTTTTACCTTTGATTTAGTTCTCATGGATAGTGCTATTGTCCCATTTTACAAATGAGCATTTCAGTGACTTACTCAGGAAGACACACCTAGCAGGTCTTTGGATTCCAATTCTTCTGCACTGACCTCCACCGAAATATTTATGTGAAGTAGGTGTGACCTGTGCCAATTGTTTTCAGTAGACATGGTGATTGTGTATGTAGTATATGTGTACATATGTGTATGTGTATGCATGTGTGTGTGTGTCTTACATGCTTTTATGTCCTAGTTTTCTTTTGTCAATACCACTTTTGCATGTCATCTGCTTTTTTTTTGTTGTTGCTTGTTTTTTGTTTCTGTTTAATCACCTGGAATCTGCTCATAAAAATTAGAAAGTATTGGGCGCCTGGGTGGCTCAGTTGGTTAAGCGACTGCCTTCAGCTCAGGTCATGATCCCAGGGTCCTGGGATCGAGTCCCACATCGGGCTCCCTGCTCTGCGGGGAGCCTGCTTCTCCCTCTCCCACTCCCCCTGCTTGTGTTCCCTCTCTCGCTGTGTCTCTCTCTGTCAGATAAATAAATAAAATCTTTAAAAAAAAAAATTAGAAAGTATTTTTGGTGAAAATAATCTTTGAAATATTAGGATTTAAAACAGCAGGAATTTGCGATTTGACAGAATAAAATGAAATTACTAAAAAATGTAACTTTAATGGTGAACACTCTTACCAGTAAAAAGGACACTGAGTTGGTTTCAGGATCTATCATGAGTTTTTCTTTTTAATTAAGAAAACAAAGGTTCAGGAGCTCCTCGAAACATTTTCCACAAATAACACACATAGGACTTCTGTGAGGGAAGTCAGAGTGCTAAGTAAAGTAAAAAGAGAGGCCTTGATCAGCTCCCTCCACAACTAAGATAATCCAGTTCCACAAACAATGAAGGACCTCAAGGTTGGGTAGAGATCAGAGTTCAAATTCAGAAAGCCACCAGAAGCAGAACTGGAGAGACTTATGCCTGTGAGTAAAGCCAGCAGGGGGGAGAGGTACGCATCTAATGAAACACACATCAGTCGAATATTCTAAACATTGCTTCCTCTCTTCCTGAATAACATCTGGCTTGGATGGAAGACCCTTAGGGTCATCAAGTTTTCCCCTTACAAAGATATATGTATATAAGCGTACAAAAACCTGGGCTTAACAGGTTTGTCTTTTTAAAATCCAGAATCCATTTATTTTTTAAGAAAAGATACTACTCTCCTTGGAATCATAAAACACCTTGATGCTAACTCAGAGCTTGTACATCATCCAGGTGAATACAGAATAATTTACCCAGAGTCATCCAGCCAAGTGGGCCCCTATTTTCCTAACTTCCTGCTTTGGTGTTCTCACTATGCTTCTTAGGAAATAAAAGAGACACAAACAATAATAACATGAAATATTTAATGGCATGGGGGAAATGTTTGCAATAAATTTTTGTGTAAAGAAAGCACATTCCATTATATGTATCACATGATTCTATTTTGGAGGGAAATAGAGAAGGCACGTGTGCTAGGTATAAAAAGCCTGGGGACAGGTTAACAGGCCTGAAGTCTCTAAGTGGGGCAATTAGCAGGACTTGCTCTTTTCCTCTTTTAGTTGTTTTTTAAATTTTTTGGATTTTTAAAATAAATAAGTATAGCTGATTTCAAAAAGAAATTAATGTTATAAGCAAAGAATTAAGAGCATCCTAGGAAAGTCAGGCTGGCACATTTCAGAAGTATAGAGACAAGTAGCATTAGAACTCTTTCTTCTCAAGGGTTGGGAGGGAGAGGACTCTATCTATAGAAGTGGAGTGTTTGACCAGAGTTGTACTACAGGATGGCTAGAGCTGATGGACAAATGTACACCTAAGAGCCAATGCATGGGCCACAAGTCAAATCTTTGGGGTGTAGGAAGAAGTGAGAGCTTCCCTTTAGAGGGAGTATCAGCTTACTTACCACTTACCACTGCTCTTAACATCTAAACGATTAGAAAATATTGATCTATGAACCCTTGTGTTCACTTCTTTAGAGGCATGAAATATTCCTCTGGAACTGATACTTTCTGAAGGAAGCTAATCTTTCATGGCTACTCCATTTCTTTTTCCTACCTTGACTGTATAGCTGATACTCAGACCTGGTAAAACCAGGAAAAAAGGAATAAAGATAGTAAGTAGAAGGATGGGTGGATGGATGGTGGATGGGTGGGTGGATGGACTACTTTCATTTACAGAGCACTTCCTATTTACTTGCCAGACTAATTTGTGAGCTGTATAATTTCTAATCCTTAGCATTGTTGCTAATCCTTACATTATTTCTAACTTCAACAGGAAGCCATTATTATTCCCATTTCAGAGATGGTAAAACTTAGGCTGAGAGAAGTTGACCTACCGTAGAGAACAGGATTAGAACCTAGGCCTGTCTGACCCAAAGGCCTATGGCCTCTTCCAAGGTCACTGTCTCCTTTTCTGTACCCTGGAATGGTTCAGCCCTTCTCAGTGGATCCAGTAGACTGCTGTAGGGGTAAGAAGAGCACTGGATTACGAGTCTGTTTCTGGATGCACTCCAGGCATGGAGAGTTGTCTAAATGATCTCCAAATGGCCCCTGTCTAACCCTCTCCCATCTTCATAGTTTGCCCACACAACAGACATTCTTTGCCAGAGTTGTTTTGTTTTGCTTTTTAATATGTTGACCCAAATCGACTCATTGAGATAGAAAATCTCCTGCTTAAATTAGAAAAGATGGAACTTGGAATGAAATTCAGAAACCAGTTTAGGATAGAGGATAAAGGTAGGATGGGTTTTCTGAAAAGTGAACCCCAAATGGCAGAGCCCTTGCTGTCAAACTTTATTTCCTTTTCTCATTTCCTTTTCATTTCATGCACATCTCATAAATGCTTATCTGTCCTCTGTGTACCAACTAATGTTAGGACAGAAAGAAGCTCAATTTCCTCAGAGCTCTTTCAAGGGGACCAACCCTAATGTGGTTTCTGTGTAGTTAACTGGTAGGCTCTTGTTAAGTAAACAACCCAACTTTGATAGCAGAGAGTTTGTGGTCAGGATGGGGGTTGAGGTTGAAGGGGAGAAGAAGCAGGCTTGGGGGAAATTTTAAGTAGAAGATTTCTCTTCAAAAAAGAAAACAGTCTTGACTAAAGCTATTCTCTATTTCACCAGTTGGGATCCATCTTCAAGTACTCTACACTGACCACATGCTGCACTCTACTCTTTATACTTGCCCTGCCTTCTACCTTTGATCTTGGGCTATAGGCCTACACTGAGTGATGTCAGAGAAGTTGCTCTATGTCCTACATGAAGATCATTGAGAATATGGCTCTCTTAACCACACAAGAGAAATTCTTCTCAGTTCTCTGCTCCAGGGAAGCTGCCTTTCTACTGATGACTGATATGTTTTATCTTATGAATGTTGGGAATCAAGTAGTTGATTTTCTTTCTTTGTGTTAGCTGCAAGGAAACTCACAGCCAAATTTGGGATCCACTTTTAGTAGAGTGTGCTGGGCCTCGTGGCATAATTTGAAGTACCAATCTTATCTCTTTTTTGTTGGATTCCTCCAACTACTTCTTTTCCTTTCCACTAGGCCTCATTGTTCAAATGCTTTTTTAAAAAAAAAATATTGCACAACGGGGGCCTGAGTGGCTCAGTCAGTTAAGCATCTGTTTTTGGCTCAGGTCATGATCCCAGAGTCCTGGGATCAAGTTCTGCATTGGGCTCCCTGCTCGGCGAGGAGTCTGCTTCTCCCTCTATCCTACCCCCTGCCTTTCCCCTTGGCTTGTGCTCTCTCGCTCTCTCTCTCTCTCAAATAAATAAATAAAATCTTAAAAAAATAATAATTTTAAAAATTAAAAATAAAAAATTTTGCACTGCTTGTGTCTTTGTAAGTTGCCTTAAATTATTCTGGAACAAGTAGGAACAACTGAATATATTTGCTATACCATGTTTATCTTAACCTACAGTAGCACCCTCCTTTTTCTTTAAGATTCATGGGAATGGGGTCCTCTGCAAACCTGTTTGCACCATGGGATCCTGCCTGTCTGGCCAACTTGACTGGAGTTGACCCAGGCTAAGCCACAGATTCTTTCCTCCAGAAATTTGAAATTGGGACTTGACAAATGATCTACTAAGCTGATTCTTTGACCATGTAATATATCTACAGCATTGATTCTCAACATTTGGGACCCTATAAAGTCACTTGGGGCACTTTTTAAAAATATGGATTCATCCCTGATTATCAAGGACGGCAAAGATACATACAGATATGTAACCAAATAGATCTACTGATTGGATTTACCTTTCTCTAAAGAGTTGTGACTGGAGAATATGAGCACAAACCCTTAAATGGCCCACCTCTCAGTGAAAATTGTTACCTAGGAAGCATATGAAACTGAAGCACTTTCTATTCACTTAAGTCCCAACCATCTGTGTGTGGACAGACAGAATTGTGAATGAAGTAAAGGGCCTTTCGCTACCGCCGGACTTTATTTTCTGATTGTTTTACTAGGTCTCACTCCCCCAAATAGATTTATTTATTTAACATTCATTTGTTGAACCCATCCTAAATGGGAGTCCCTCTGCTGGATGCTATGGGAGAAGGTTGGGGGAGAGAAAGAAAGTAGGCACGTAGATGAACCTGACCCTAGGGAGGCAGGTGACAAGGAATGTGGCAGAGGATGATGGTCACATTCTCAGGATATAGCGACAGGAAGGCACCCAAAGCAGCACTAGTGGGTTCTCCTTCTCTTGTTTTATGTACAGTAATCTATTATTCTTTCCATTTGTGGAAATAATCAAGGGTTGGCTAAAGTGGCATCCAAATTATGTCCATGAAGAGGCTAGATGCAACCAGGCTCCAAGAACAGTCTCATTTAAATCTAGAGAAAAATCTATCTGATATTCTGCATATTAGAACTCCCACTTGAATTCCTTGCTCAACACCAATTTTCTCAGCTGGCCTTTTTTGCCCTTTTTTTTTATTGTTTATCTACCTTTGAAAATAACAAAGAAATGGAGTGGGAAATGGAAAATTACTCTGTTGGAAAATCTTACCTTCCTAAATGTGAGCTTTCAATGCATTCAGAAATAGTCTATAGCTTTGCTGAGTGCTCCCAGACATCTCCAGCAGCTAGTGTAACTGACACAGGTTCAGGTTGGAGAGAAAAGAAATAACAGTAATACTTAAAATTTATTGAGTACCTACATGCCAGACATTCTTCTAAGAGCTTAGATGCAATATCTTATTTAATAGCCAGAACAACCCTTGAATAATTCTATCTTCTCTGTGTAACAGAAGAGAAAACTGAGGCTTAAGAGGTAAAGAGAGGTGACCAAGGTCATGCAAGGTCACTAGTGGTAGAGAATGGAGCAGTATCTCAGCCTGTCCACTAGAATGCAGAGACTTTATTTTTGATACTTGCTGTATCTATAGTGCTTCAAGCAGTGCTGGGCACTTGGAAAACCCTCAACAGATATTTGCTAAATGAGTGAATAAGTGAATGACTCTCTGGCTACAGAAGCAAATCTTTAGCAAGGAGGTAGAAAGAATCACACAGCTAATGGATAAGTCTCATACACCATGGATTCTGAGCTTGGGTTCCATGTGGCACAGAGGTGTCCTCTTTCAGAAATGATTGGTGGAACAGAAATAGTATCCCATGACCGAGAAGAGGTAGGTGCTAATCTTGGCTCTCCTCTTGTGTGACCTTGGACCCATGATCCCCATGCCTTTCTGAGTTTCAGGTGTCTTTTCTGCAAAATGAGACCCCAAGAGTACCTCCAAATTCTCTTCCAAATCTAACAGCCTGTCATTCACAAGAATTTTACACTACAGAATTTATCTTCTGGATGAACCACTCTAAAGACAAACTACAACTGGCATCAAGAGCTGTGGGAAAAGAAGCATTCCCATTTTCCATTCTGTATTTGGTATCACCTCCTGTCTTCCTAGATTCTCCGCTGGGATGCTTTACATTGTGGGGTTTTGTTTTTGTTTTTGTTTTCCTTTTCCTTTCTTTTTCTTTTTTCCATTTTTCTACTTTTAATTTTGAAATAACTTTTGACTTGCAAAAAAAGTTACAAAAATAGCACAAAGAATACCTGAATACCTATCACATAGTTTCCCCAAATGTTCCCATTTTTCATGCCACAGTGAAAAGATCACAATCGAAAGTTAACATTAACAGAATACTATTATCTGATCCACAGTACTCAAGTTCACCAACTGCCCCACTGATACTCTTTTTCTGGTCCAGATCCAGTCTAAGTTAACATGTTACCTGTGGTTGTCTCATTTTGTTAGTCTCCCTTAACACAGAACAGATCCTCAGGCTGTCTTTGTCTTTCATGCCCTTGACACAACTGAAGAGTTACTGCCCAGGTATTTTTCAGAAGATCCCTTAATTTAGGTTTGTCTGATCTTGATTGAGTCCATGCTATACACTTTCAGTAAGAACACCACAGAGGTGATTTTATTTCCTTCTGAGTGCGTTTCTTCAGAAGGTACATGGTGTCAATTTGTTGCTGCATTACCCATGAGGTAACTTTGATTATTCCTTCTGTTTTTTCATATTCTACCTATCTTATCAGAAAAACAGAATAATAAAGTACTTGCCTCCCAGGATTGTTGCAAGGACTAAATAGAAAAGAAAAATGGTATACGAAGCACTTAACCCAGTTCCTGGGACACAGTAGGACTTAACTATTATATTATTACCACATCATCATTTTTTTTTCTTTTAAAAGCAGATTGAACAATTAGGAACTTGTTTAGGTAAAAATGGGAGTTGCCTATGGAGCCGCACTTGGGCCATCAGCAGACACACATTCTGCTTTTGCATTTGCTGCTGCAGCTGGTGCCCCCTAAGCCTGGAGAATTCCAGCAGGCTTAGAAGGATCACAGCCCTCAGTGTTTCTCTGTAAGGGCAGCAAATGTAACTAGAGTGTCATTTGAGTGTTTGGCGATTGTACACTCGGTGGCAGGGGACATGTCCATTCAGCCCCGGATCTGGCTTACAAGATGTTAGGTAACCTTTTCAAGGCCATGAGATTTTAATAGACTTCGAAGTCGAGTTACCAGATATGATGTTTTTACCTGGGTAAAATATACGATTAATGTATAAATCTGGGTTTTACAAGTGACATCTGCATACTGTGTTTATTTAACTAATTGCAGACTGATTGACACATAGACATTCCATAATATTTATCTATTAGTCTGTGAATAGGGAGTCCAATGAATTATTTATTGGTCTAACACATCCTGGTGCTTTTCTTTTTTTTTTTTTAAGAGAACATTCTCTATTAGAAGTCCTGGCCTTGCTTAGTCAATTAACCTTCCCCTGTCCAGATCTCCTCTCTTGGGGAATAAACCATCAAAATCCAAAGTAGCATTTTAGTGTGCAGAGGAATGGATCATGCCTGCTCACGACCTTAGTCCCCTCCTGTTGTAATCTCCCCAAAGTCAGATGTAAAACCTTATTCCCAAATCAATTGCAATTGATGTACACACATGCAGTTACTGTGCTTTCCTAGAAATGAGCTAAAGCCTCTGTTGCAAAGGAGAAAGAGATGGCAGACCCCTGTTCCTGCCAAATTTAGCCTCATTGCCCTGACAATAACCAGCGGTGCCAGGGATGGGAGCAGGGTGGAGGGCAGGGGAGGTGACAACAAGAGCTATTGAATCAGAAGGTGTCACTCTTACTTTCCCCTTTTCCTTTACTCTCTTGCTCCCTCTGGTGCTACTTTCTCCCCAGCTCCCCTCTTCCCCAAGGCTATGCTGGTAGTTCAAGTGAGACATGGTGGTGGCCTGTACTGGGTGAGGAGGAGGTGATGGTCAGTAGGGTCAAATTCAGAAGATACTTTGAAGCTAGAGCTGACAGGACTTGCTAATAGATTGGTTGAGTGGTGTGAGTGAAAGAGAGATCAATGATAATGCCAGATTTTTGGCCTGAGCAACTCGCTGGGTGCTAGTGCCATTTACTGAAGTAGAGAAACCAGAGAAGAATGAATTTGGGGGTGGGGAAACTCAAGACTTTGTTTTGGGACCTCTTATGTTTAAGGTGCCTGTAACAGAGCAAAGGAGAAATGCCAAATAAACAGTTTGGATACACAGTCTAAAATTTAGACTAGAGTATAGTGAAAAGAACATGGGATTTTATGTGGTACATTTGGATTTATAATCCTATTATGAGACCTTACCAATATATTTAACTTCTCTGAGCCCCAATTTTCATATTTGTCAATTTCACTTATATTACCCATATTTCAGTTGCTTATTGCTTTGTAAGAAATCACTCCAAAATCTAGTGGCTTAAGACAGCAATTATTTATTCCATTTTTATGATTCTGGGGGGTGGGACTCAGCTGGGTGGTTCTTCTGCTAGTTTTGCCTGAATATCTTATGCACCTGCATTTTACAGGGAGTTTCACTAAGACTGAAATAATCTAAAATGGCCTCTCATCCCCTTAGAACCTCTTTCCATGTGGCCTCTCATTATTTTGTAATTTAGCCTGAACTTTTTACATGGCAACTAAATCTCAAGAGGAAAAATCCAATGCCTTAGCACTTATTCAGCCTTGGCTTATATTGTGTCTGTTAATGTCCCGTTGGGCAAAGTAAATCACCTGGCCAAGCCCAGAATCCACGTGGCAAGGGAATACATAGGGTGTTGATTCTGGGGTGTATGGCTAACTGGGGGGCACCATGTGAGAGTCTACCACAATGGACTTGACTGGGTTTTTGTGCAGATAAAATTGTCTGTCATGTGGTAGATACTCAGTAAATATTAGTTGTTATTATTAAGACTTAACAACCTTCAAAATCAATCCCCAGGACCTATATTTTCTTTTTTACTTATAAAGGTACGGGGGAAGAAAATTAACCTGCTTTTTTGTCTCTTTTCTACGTTCTCCAGCAGAAGTAGAACTTTAGTCTTTTTAACTTTGCACTCAGTTGTGCTACCTAAGAGATGTACTGTGATTATTTAAAACCCAGCAAAGATGTGGTCTAATATTATGATTTTGGAAAAGTAAAAATTCTCATATCTTCTCATTAAAAATGGCTTTGAAACCAAAATTAAAAATCTGAACCTCCATGCTCTTCCAATGGTTTTTCCAAACATAAAAGTTGTGTTTGATTTTTGTGATTTTAACCTAAGTCCATTTTAAGTCCTTATTTCTAACTGTAATTCTCCCACTATTTCTTCACCATTTGATACTTTTTCCTACATCAGTCACATCAAGGTCATTATACATATTTCAATAGTAAAGGAACAAATCATCCATGCTTTACCCATAGCTCTTCTCCTCCACAAAAACACACAAAGCAATTCATTGTTTAGCAGAGACATGGAAATATAGAGGTGGCACATATGTGTTCTTTATCCCATTCTGGGCCCCAGAATCTTGACTATAATAGTCACACAAAGAATCTCCCGGCCCAGATATCTCTATATCTCTATATAGCACTGTTCAGAAAGGTTATGAAACTTGGGCCTCTTTAAAGATGGCAAATGATTTTTGAGAATGATTGTACTTAGACTTTGACCACATATATATGTATGGATGTACACACACAAACATTTTATGTATAATAACAAAAGCTCTACGGAGGAGAGCTCTGTTGTCCTTGGTAGGGTAAAACTACTTAGCCAGTGGTATTTGGTGAATATTTCTTTCCTTCTTGTATTTTATTAAGTTCCATGAATTAATTCTGTTTGGATTCTGGCCCCAGATCTCAGGCCTACTCATGCTGAAAGGCCATTTCTTTGGGGCCCTTCATTCCTATGGTAGAGCATGTCTGGTCTATCTTCTCAAATGATTTGTAGAATGTTATCTCCTTGTTGTACATGTGAGCCTCTGTTTCCCTACCCTACTCAACCTTCTGTATCCTGTGTGTGTTTCTGCTTATGTGACCCTTGTCTTTCCTTTGACAAGAAAAATAACTTCCTGGTTAGGATCCAAACATAAAATGCTCCATCCATTGGCAGCAGCGTGATTGTCATAACATGTCCTGTGTAACACCTCTAAACACCTCTTTCCATCAAAGCAACACAGGGGTGCTCTTGCTAAATCACAATGCACACAATGTTGTCTGGGTAACAATAGTGAAAGGACCCAAAGCAAATTAGGTATGGATTAATTCAGAGTCTCAGAATTGACTTTTCCCTTTCTTACTGAATTGTTGGTGCCACTTTCATAAAAACCCATGGCTTACTTTATTCCTACGAGTCAAACAACTTCCTTTCTCCCCTCTATTTATAGAAAGGCATTAGGAAATTATTTTCAAATTGGAAAATCATCGGCTATGAGAACATGTTTTTATTCATTTCAGATCACACAGTCCTAGTACCAACTTATGCATTTTCATAAAGTGAGAAGACATTAATCCACTTTTCACCTTATTTTCATACAATAATCACATAGAACTATATGAGTCAAGATAACCTCAATTATTTTGTAGTAACAATCAACCCTGAATTTCAGTGCTTTAATAAGGTTTATTTCTCACTCATTCTACCTCCCAGTGTGAATTGGCTGGAGACCTCTGGTCAACACGGTCACCCAAGGACCCAGACTGGCAGAGGCTCTATCTCAATTCATGCTTTCATGATCACCCAGGCAAGGAATAGAGAATGTGGCAAATTGTGCACTGACCCTTAAAGCTTCTTGCCAGAAGTACCATATCACTTTACTCATATTTCAGAGGCCAAAGCAAGTCATATGGCCAAGCCTCTCTTTAAAGGAGGGAAGGTCCAAACCTATGTTTCTAGCTGGACAATATGTGAAGGGCCCCTGTGATTGTTCCAGCACTTAAGAATCAACTTCACCAAAAATCCAAGAAACCTAAGACATTTGCATGAAGAAAAAAGAAAAAAGGTGGGATGCCTGGGTGAATATTTCTTTCCTTCTTGTATTTTATTAAGTTCCATGAATTAATTCTGTTTGGATTCTGGCCTCGGTTAAGCATCTGCCTTCGGCTCGGGTCTGAGTTCAAGCCCTGCATCAGGCTCCTTGCTCAGCGGGGAGTCTGCTTCTCCCTCTGCCTGCCGCCCCCCCATTTGTGCTCTCTCTCTCTGACAAATAAATAAATAAAATCTTTAAAAAAAAAACAAAGAAAGAAAGAGAGAGAGGGAAAGAAAGGAAGAAAGAAAGAAGGAAAGAGAGAAAAAAGAAAAAAAGTTACTCAGTGCTACCAAAGTAGCAGTGATATGGTCACTCTCTCAAGGGCAATGGACTGTTACACAGCCACTAAACATCACTGAAGAATTTATAATGACATGGTAAAATGCTCAAGATGTAATGTTAAGTGAAAACTACCAAGCTGTCATATTGGTTGGTTTTTTTTTTTTTTCAGATTTATCTATTTATTTTAGAGAGAGACAGACAGCACAAGCAGGAGAGGCAGAGGGAGAAGGAGAGAGAATCTTAAGCAGACTCCGCACTGAGTGCCGAGCCCGACACAGGGCTCAATCCCAGGACCCCGAAATCATGACCTGAGCGGAAACCAAGAGTTGGAAGCCCAACTGACTGTGCCACCTAGGTGTCCCGGTGTAATATGTTTTCAATATTAGCTCTTTTTTTTTTTTAATATTTTATCCATTTAACAATGTTAACAGGAGTTATCTCTGGCTGGTGGGAGTAAGGTTTTTGTTCTCCATTTTTATACCTTTCACACTTTCTAAAATACACATGTAAATTTTTATTGAAAATTATAAATGAACTTAAAAAACACACAAACTATAAACTATACAGTTACATGAGTTTTAGCGAATATATAGAGTCATGCAACTACCACCACAATAAAAATTTAGAATATATTCAGTGCCTCAAAAGTTCCTTAAGTACCCTTTTGGTCCACCCTTGCACCCCCAACAAGCTGCTCAGTCTATTTTCTGCTGCTATATCATTTTGCTTTTGCTAGAGATTTCACGTGAATGAAACTATACAATATGTAGTCTTTTACATATACAGTATGTCTTAGTAATATGTCTTTTACATATACAGTATGTCTTCTTTTACTCAGCATGATGGTTTTGAGATTCATTCATATTGTTACATGTATCAATAGTTCATTCCTTTTTATTACCAAGCAATATTCATCAGTTGGTAGACATTTGAGTTGTTCCCAGATTTGGGCTATTATGAATAATGCTGCTATAAACATTGCATATAAATCTTGGTCGTATACTTTGAGTTCCCTCGGGTAGATACCTATGAGTGGAATTTCTGGGTCATACAGGATGTGTTAGTTTAATTTTTTAAGAAACTGCCAACCTGTTTTCCCAAGTGGCTAGACTATTTTGCATTCTTATCAACAATAAGAGGGTTCTAGTTTCCCCACATTCTTGCCAAAACTTGGAATTGTCCATCTTCTTAGTTTAAGCTGTTCTAGTAGATGAAAAATACATAGCACTTGGACAACTCACTCACAGATATGTGGTTGGCACTTAGCGTATTGGTAGCAAGCTTCACTTACACAGTAGCTGAAATCTTGAGCTCCAAGATTGCAGGCCTCCACCAATCTAACAAAGCTAAGGTAAATCTTCATTAACTACCAAAGGTTTCATGTCTTCATTACTATAGACTTGGGCCGAGTAAGTCTCCTACAGTAACACCACATAGGCAACTCAGCTTACACACAAACTAACTAGAATAGGTATCTGTACTTCTTGAAAATGTGTGTGTTGCAGGTACCGCAATGGAGAAAATTATGTTGTGAAATTTTCTCTGTGCATTAAAGCTAATCAAGGAACAGTAACGTCACTGGATTTTCCTTCCTTTTGTTTTTCATTTTTGGTTTGACAAGACCAAGTGTGGACTTAATTTATAATTATTTCTTGATGACTACAAGGACAGGAAGCAACTGCTACAGTACTAATGGGATCCTTTGGCCTGGGATGAGTCTAGGGAAATGGGATACTTACAGGTAAGAAAGGTAAAGGAGAGGGCGCCTGGGTGGCTCAGTTGGTTAAGCGACTGCCTTCGGCTCAGGTCATGATCCTGGAGTCCCTGGATCGAGTCCCGCATCGGGCTCCCTGCTCGGCGGGGAGTCTGCTTCTCCCTCTGACCCTCCTCCCTCTCATGCTCTCTGTATCTCATTCTCTCTGTCTCAAATAAATAAATAAAATCTTTAAAAAAAAAAAAAAGAAAGGTAAAGGAGAAAACTCCGAAGAGAAGCTATGTGTAAGGTTTATGTTATGTATGGGGAGATGTGTGCACTGTTGTTGATGAACATTGTGCTAGAAGAAAAATGTTCTAGGTTCAATTTTAGGTCTTCCATTTATCAGCTGTGTGACCTTAGATGTGCCATTTAATAGGTCTGTTTTCCTCATCTGTAAAATGAGTGTAATACTATCTGACCTACCTAGTACATACATGGTGACCAGGGATGCAAGCAGCCTTATAGAACCATATCTGTACTGTGATTTACATTATTTGTACATAGTACATTTGTACTTTTCATTTCATCTTTTATCTTATGTGATTGCCAAGTAATCTATTGAAGTAGGAAAGAGTAGTTATTACCTCTATTTATAGACTAAACCAAGACTCTGAGGGTTTGAAATCCCCCAGTGAATTTGTTGCAAAAGAAAGACTTCTAATTCCCTGGCCAGTAGATTATTATTTTGTGTTGTAATTCTTATATGATATATGTTGTGCTGTAATCTGTAATGTTGTAATTGGAATACAGCCACAGTTGATTCACTTATGTATTGTCTACAACTGCTTTTGTGCTACAAGGGTAAAGTGAGTCATCGTCTGAGAGACCACATGTCTTAAAGCCTAGAATATTTACTATATTTGCTTTAAGAAAATATTTGCTAATCCTTGCTTTAAATGTTTTGTGTATGTATTGATTCATTTTTTCCTCCTAACAATCCTATGAGGCAAGTTATGTTAGGATCCCCATTATCCATTTGAGGAAACTGAGGCACAGAAAGTTAGAGCAATTAGATCAAAGTCAAACAGTGAGTCAGTGAAGGAGCTGAGGTTTGTCCCCCAAGTACTCTGGCTTCAAAACTTTTGTTCTTAATCCCTTTTATTATTGGTCTCTCTTACTCTTGCTGGACTGTATTTCATTCGGGCAACAGAAATTCACTGAGCCACTATTCACTGCACCATTCTAGGTAACAAACACCATTCTAGGGATTGGGGATAGGGTAGAACGAGCTCTCATGGAGATCACATTCCAGTGGCAGAGAAAGACAATTAGAAAGTCACAGAATAAACACGCAAGACTGTCTCAGAGAGGGATGAAGGCTGTGAAAAAAGAGCCAGAGTGACAAGGACAGAGAAGTGGGTGGAGTGGGGGTGGGGGCACGGGGGACAGGAAAAGTTGTTGCCAGAAACTAACTAACTGCATATGTGGAACACATTTTGACTGTGATCCTCCCCAAAGCAAGGTGCTTGCTTCTCCTTCTTTGCCTCTCCAGTCCCTGACACAGAGCAGGTCCTCCAAAATCATGCGAGTCCATACGATCGCTCCTTCCTTCACCTGCCCCTTCATCTGGCTTTGTATCTGAGGGTTCACATGGCTTCTTCTTTCTCACAAAATTATGAGCCTCCGATGGGCATGACCTCTGCTCGGCATTCCATGGACAGTCCAGAGTTCTGCCAGAGAGGGCCCTCAAAAATCATTTCCAAATGATTTCTTATCAACAACCAGCCTGGAGCGTTTCAAAAATAGCCATGAACGTTGAAATGGTCGTTAATATTGCATGTCGTCCATAGTTTTGTCTCTCTTTCCCGAGGTCATAGGGAGGGAGTGGCCGTCATGTGCAAACCACAGATCAGGCGCCCGTCCTCTGTGCGGCTCTGGGAGGCGCGGCGGCATCCATACCTCCGCTCCATTTACCTGGCCCTGAGCCCCGGGGAGTCCAGCCTGGGGCTGGGGGTTGGGCTTTAGCTTTCGGATACAGAAAGTGGGGAGGAGGGAATGACCCAAGTCCCTACAGGTACCACACACATAGGGTGCTACACTAGGAGCTGATTAAAGGTTGATTTTAGATTGGTAACTGTCATCACATAGGAAACCCCGCTTTCCAGGAATGATTGAAGCAGCAATTCCATCCTAGTGCCAAACTAGGCCTTTGCAAGCATAAGCAAACCCAGAGCCCCCGTGAGGTAGGATGGAAGGAATGACTAAATGCCTGGAGAGATTCTGACATGGGCGTTTTCAGTCCTGGCTCCTGGCCTGACTTTGGATGACCTTTGCAATGGTCCTGGGCAGGCCGACTTCATGACTCCTGTCCTCAACAGCAACTGTCAAGGCCAGCCCCACTCAGCTGGACGCTGGCTCCGACCCACTGTACCTGCAGCCACCCTGCTGATGCCCACATTTGCCTTTGTGCCTTTCCTTTGCCCTTATTTCCTTCGCTGCTTCCTCTTGCTGTTTCTTTCTTTCTTTTTTTTTTTTTTTTAACCCTGATGCACTCCTATGACTACTAGTTGCACATGTTTGAAAATGTCCTGTTGCCAAAAAGTGTTTTGTTCTGGGTATGACACTTTTTCCAGAAAGACTGGGAACAAATCCTAGAGACTAGGGAAAAAGCTATTTGTATGCGTATTAGTTTCTTAGGGATGCCCTAACAAATTGCCACAAATTGGGTGGGTTAAAGCAACAGAAATATATTCTCTCACAGTTCTGGAGGCTAGGAATCTGAGATGAAGGTTTTGGCAGGACCTCGTTCCCTCTAACAGCTCTAGGGAAGAATCCTTCCTCGCCTCTTCCAGCTCTGGTGGTTGCCAGCAATCCTTGCCATTCTTTGGCTTGGAGCTATATCAGTCTAATCTCTGTCGTCACATGGCCTTTTTCCCTGTATGTGTCTCTGTGTCCAAGTCTCCCTCTCCTTTCTCTTATACAGACACCAGTCATTGGATTTAGGGCCCACTCCCATCCAGTATGACCCCCATCTTAACTTGATTACATTTGCAAAGATCCTAGAAGGTCCAATAAGGTCACATTCCAAAAAAGGTCACATTCTCAGATACCAGGGATTAAGACTTGGACATACCTTGGTGGGGGGGGGGCACAATTGAACACACCGCATATGTGTTGGGTGTATTTAGGCATGCAAGGTCACGTTTGGTCCACGCCATGCTGCCATCTGACATATGGATTGCACTTTGAAAGCCACGCCCAGTGAGGAAGGGAGTGGATTTGGTGAGATGGCAGAAGCCCAAAAAGTGAGATTGGTCTCACAACATCTTCTTGCTAGCTGCAGATGAACAGGATTGGTTGGTGCCATATGTCGTCTTCTGCACATTTTAGACAGGAGTCCAACTTGCCAGAATTCGAGGCGGTCTCCTCTTGCAACTTGTCTGTCCCATCTTTTATTTATTGAGCATCTCCTATGTAGCAGACCTCATGTGAGTCCTTTCTTCCCTGAAAATTCTGAGGTGGAGCCTCTTAGCACTACTTTGCAGATAATAAACCTGAGGCTTCGAAAGTCTAAGTAAGTAAACTGCCCACAAAACACAGCCGGCAAGTGGCACAGCTGGGAGCAGAAATCCATGTAGTCCGTGTCTTTAGTCCACTCTCTGTTTCACACATTCATTCATGTAGTCGTTCAACTTATAATCGTTAAGCATCAATTACGTGTTAGACCTTAGTGATAACACAGAGAAGCAGATGGCCATGGCCCTGAGTCCACATAGTAGAAGTAGAACTCTGGAGGACGCAGAGGAATGAATTATATGAGAAGTCAGGAAAAGAGCATTCCATGATTTCTCTTAACTGAGCTAAACTGTCTGAAAGGCTGTCATTTTTAGCATGGAGGATGTGACCTATTTTGTCATTTTGGTACACCTTAAAGATCAATGAAAGGAGTTTATCTTTAGAGGGCAGGGAGTTTGTCAGTTAAGATGGCTTATGATTCAAGCCTACTCTCATTCTAGGGACCCAGCATTTACAACTCTATTGCTAGCCTCTCTTTGAATATGTTCCCAAGATTGTAAAACAGAGAGGGCAACCCCTTGAGTTAGTTCAAGGGCTGTGCAAGGAACATGTGGAATATAAGATTCAAAAGGGAATATGATTGGGTTTTATAAATTACCACTTGGATTGACCACAAGGTTTAATATTTATGTCCCACAAATATAAGATGTTGTTAATTGCACTCATTTTATTATCAAAATACTTCCAAAGAAGGTAGAGAAAGAGCTACAAATTAGCTGGGCTGGCAAACAGGTTGCATGTCACTGAGAATGTTGTAAACCTTACTTGTGTGGTGGTCTCAGGAAACCTGGAGGCTCCTGGTTTGGCATTTGGAATGGGCCCACTTGCCACCTTCGAGAGTACAGCGCAAGGAGAGATGGTGGGGAAGACCCTGCTGCTCCATATGCTGGAATGCACAGCCTACCCCTGAATGACAACCCCCCACATGGCAGAGGTTTCATTGGATGGTGTCATTTTCCCTCTCACAGGACGTTGGAGAGCTGCCCAGGGAGTGGAGAATACATACAGTCCAAACATCCTCCCTCCGCCTTGCCTCCAAAGCCCTCCGTGGTCTGGCTTCTACATTCTTATCCACCTTAGTCTTCTACATCCCTCTACCTCCTCCCCGACCTGCCATGAGTCAGCGCTGTCAGGGCACGTGCCCCTCATTAGGCTTGGACCGGTCCAACCTCCCAGCCCGGCTCAGCTTTTTCCTTCGGCTTCTGTGGCAGATTGTAAAAATGGCCACAGTTACGTATTTTCCTCACTATAACCCTACCCCTCTGGAACTTTTCATTTTCTTTCATCAAGAAGTGGAACTTCTCCCCAGCCCTTGAATGTGTGAGCTGGACTTGTGCCCCGCCTTGGCCAGCAGGATGCAACCGAAGTGAAGTAATGCAAGTTCTGAGCCTAAGCCTTAAGAGGCTGGGCATGCTTTTGTTCACTCACTTAGAACCCTACTGTCACAGTGGGGGCAAGTCTAGGCTGGTCTGCTAGATGATAAGACATATGTGGCTCAGTCACCCTGTCCCTCAACCTGACAGCCATCCAGCCACTAATGGAGCCACCAGAGAATTGCAGATGGTACAGTGAGTGATGGCTGCCGGCACGGAGATCAACCATGCTGGGCCCAGAGCAGCAGAGCTGTCCATCTCATCTGTGGACCGGCAAGCAAAAATAAATTCTGGTTATTTTAAGCCACTAAGTTTGGAGGTAGATTAATAGGCAGCGCGAGACAACTAACACACCCTGGAATTTCTTTTCCATTCATCCAACAAACACACACTCGACGCCTCCTTGTCACTCCATCTGTGCTTGGCTTGGGGGGCTTAGAGTGAACACAGACGATCTCCAAGGAGTTCCCATTTCCTTGGTTTGGGCTTTTGAAGTTCAGTTCTTTCAAGATAGGCAAATCCCATTTCCCAGATGTCTTCCCAGTTCTTCGCAGTCAGAATGAGTCACTCCCTTTCCCAGCGTCAACTGAGCGCATCTACCTCATAGCATGCAGCCAGATTCTCTCTCTCTCTCTCTCCTGGACTGCTGTGAGGGTCGACGACCTGGTCTCTCTGCCTAGCCTGTTCTCCACTCTGTCCTCCACAGTCTAACAGTGAGCTTTCTGAATGCAAATCATATTATGACTCCCTGAACAAATCTCTGCACTGGTCTTCTCTCAGCCCCCACAGACAAGGTCCCAGGTACCCCCACTGTGTTCTGATCCCCTGCCCTCTAGCCTAATCTTCTGCCATTCCCAGTCCCAGCTCACACTTTTACAGTCTAGCTATCAGTAATTCACTCTTCCCAGTTTTCTTCCAGGAATTCTCCCCACCCTAGTCTGCCTGATATGCTGCTATTTATGTCTTAGGCTCAGCTGTCACCCCTTCCAGCAAGTCTTTATTGAATCTCTCTCTCTCTGCCCCACCCCTCCAAAGAGAGTTGTTCACTTCTCACCTCTGTGCTTTGTAATATTGCTGTTGTGTACCATTGTAATTGCTTGTGTTTACATGTCTGGGGTCAAATATTTGTTCATTCAAGGCCTAGGCATTAATATTATCTATATATCTAGCTAGCCCTTAGGTAAAATCTTTTCGGTTAGGAGATACTCAATAAATGTTCATTGAGTGAGTGAGCCAATAAATGAAATATGAAACGAATAAAGACTACCCCTATGGTTCCCCCCCCACACACCCCAAAAGGGTAATTTCACATAGCTATATAGCACATGTATCCTATCCTTGTACAAATAAAATATCTTTATTTCCTAAGGGAGGATTTCACCTAGGAGATAAAGGAAGAGAATCAAAGTGTCTTGAGAAAGAGTGAAGAAATACCAGATGTACTGGGAGATTGATCATCTGAGAACCAAACATTATCCACCATCCAAATTTGTATAATCTTTATGAATCCTGGGTCATGAGGTCCAGTCTCTGCATTTCTAAAAAGAGAATTCTAATTTTCTTTAACGTTTCTGAAAAATAGTAAAGAGGACCTACTTTATCCCAGCGCCATTGCCTTTTTATTCTTGTCATCCCTCCCGGAGTCTTAGGCACCACATGCTTTCTGGAGTCTGTCATTCCAGCACCACGCCCACCCGAGGAAAACTACCCTCAGCATGGCGGGATGCTTTTCCTTCTCTCCCACTCGTCTTCACCCCTCTCCTTCCCAGTTCTTTAATCAGCTTCTTTTGAAAAAGATATTTTATTTACTTATTTATATTGAAGAATAATTGACATACAAATATTGTATTAGTTTCAGGTACACAACCTAGTGCCTCAATATTCATAGATATTCCGAAATGGTCACCACAATAAGTTGAGTTACCATCTGTCACCATGCAGTGTTACAATATTACTGGCAACATGCCCTATACTGCACATTACATCCCAGGGTCTTATTTATTCTTTAACTGCAAGATTCAATGTCTTCTAATCATCCCTAACTGGTCTTTCTCTCCTTTGTCTTTCTCTGCCCACTTTCAAATCACCAAAGCCAAGGAACATGTGTGGCAGAGAAATCTAACTTTATTAGAAAGGAGGACCTAGAAGAGAAGAAAATTTTACGAGGAAATGATAGCATTCCCTTCATGACATCAAGGTGGGTGAGGCTAGGAGCAACTATACTCTAACACAGCCTGGTAGCCTTAATTATTCTATCCCCACTTGGTATGATCCGATTCATTGGTCCATAACAAAATGAGAAAAATAAAGTAAGTAAACTAGAATGTTTATGAAAACAATTATTAAAACGAATTTTAAAAACTGCCTTTTAGGGGCGCCTGGGTGGCTCAGTTGGTTAAGCCACTGCCTTCAGCTCAGGTCATGATCCTGGAGTCCCGGGATCGAGCCCTGCATCGGGCTCCCTGCTTAGCAGGGAGTCTGCTTCTCCCTCTGACCCTCCCCCTTCTCATGCTCTCTCTCTCTCATTCTCTCTCTCAAATAAATAAATAAAATCTTTTACAAAATAAATAAATAAATAAAAACTGCCTTTTAGTCTAGTATCTACCTTCCCAGAGTTGTCCTTTCTTTAATGAAACCATTGTGATAGAAGATAGTTTTTTAATGTTCTTATTTGGCAAAATAGAAAGTTGGTGAGCCTATGTAAGTCCACTTTAAAAAAAAATTTTTTTTGCTAGTCCATAAAATCCTAAAGTATGGGAACTATTAATCTACTGTTAAGAATTAAGAAAAAAAGGGAGAGGGTGCTCCAGTTGAGAGGGAAGAACAAGGAAAAGAGAGGGGGATAGATGTCCCAAACTCTAGGAAAACATTTCCAAAAGCTATTCTTACTCTTTGCCCTGTTGCCAATCCGGACTTCTGGACCCTATGACCTTCAAAGGCATTCTAATGAGGGTACTCAAGCTATTGGCAATATTTCAAAAATTCTAAAGAAATCTATAATTTGCTAAAAAATAGTCTGAGTAGACTAGACAGCAAATTTCTCTGCTTGTGGCTAAAAAAAGAAGTCAATATCATAGCAAGGGTTACCTCATGCTGATTAGAAACACCAATTAATGTCTATGTGTTTATTTAAAAAAATGGAACATGGCTAATTAAATATTTTATTTGAAAAAATTTGGCAGTTTCTTAAAAAGTTAAAGAGTTACCATGTGACACAGAAATTCCACTCCTAGGTGTTATACCTGAGAGAACTGTAAACACACATCCATAGAGAAACTTGTATATGAATGTTCATAGTAGCTTAAAAGTGGAAACAACCCAAATGTCCATTAACTGACAAATGGAGAAACAAAGTGCAGTGTACCCATACTATGGAATATTACTTGGCAATAAAAAAAGAACAAAGTACTGATACAGGCTGTAACATGAATGAACCTTGAAAACATTATACTAAGTAAAAGAAGCCGGCAGAAAAGACCACATACTGTGAAATTCCTTTTTTTTTTTTTTAGATTTTATTTATTTATTTGAGAGAGAGAGCACAGAGGGAGAGTGAGAGGGAGAAGCAGACTCCCCACTGAGCAGGGAGCCCAATGAGGGGCTCGATCCCAGGACCCTGGGATCATGACCTGAGCTGAAGGCAGACGCTTAACCGACTGAGCCACCCAGGCGCCCCATGAAATTCCATTTATATGCAATGTCCACTGTAGGTAAATTCATAGAGGCAGAAGGTAGACTTGATTAGTGGTTGCCAGAGCCTGGTAGGGGAGAAGGGAAGGGAGACGGACTGCTAATGGGTTTCGTTGTGGTAGTAACAATGTTATGGAATTAGATAATGGTGATGGTTGTCATTTTGTGAATATACTAAAACCCATGGAAATGGGCACTTTAAAAATAAAAACTAAACTAAAAATGTCATATTTGTTTTATAGATAGTGTTATTTAAAACATATCAGAGAAAATGAAGGGGGGGGAATCGGAGAGGGAGACAAACCATGAGAGACTATGGACTCTGAGAAACAAACTGAGGGTTTTAGAGGGGAGGGGGGTGGGGGGATGGGTTAGCCCGGTGATGGGTATTAAAGAGGGCACGTACTGAATGGAGCACTGGGTGTTATATGCAAACAATGAATCATGGAACACTACATCAAAAACTAATGATGTAATGTATGGTGACTAACATAACATAATAAAATTTAAAAAAACGTATCAGGGAAAAGGAATAAAAATGAATCTTTGGAGAGAGGGTTGGGAAATACTGCTGTACATAGAGTAAATCTGTATCAGGAGTCAGTGCTCTGTGTCCTGAGTTTACCCACATCCAAACAAACAGGGTGGCATTCACATTACCTCTAATGTCTAAGTTCAAAGGTTCCCCACCCCTTCCTATGTAACACTGTGAGTGCCCAAACAGACCTCTCTGGGCCAAACCACATCGAGTCCCAGGAAGAAAGGAGAAAGGGTCAAATCCCGCTCTGTCTTTCTTTGCCCCCGGGCCTTGTTCCCCAGAGCATCACAGGAAAACTTGTGAGCGTAAGGGCTTGTACTTCTGCCTATGGCCACCGGACCGTCTCCCCAGGACCAGACTGGTGGATGGGCCCTGCTCAGGATCAGAACTGGGCTATTCTCCTCCATCTGCCCCCCGCCTCCGCCATTTACTCCTACAGGACGGCTGGCATCCTGATCCTAGTTCATCAGACACAGTTATACTCAGCTTCAAACTACAGTTTGGCTAAGGCTACCCCCGAACTTCTACGGTATTACACTCCCAAACGATCTTCCCCACATCAGGCATTTTGAGGCCAAGGTTAAAAAGAAAAAGAGATGAAATAAAGATGAAATAAAATTAAAGGGTGGATTTTCTCGAAGTTTTAGCTTTTTGGGATTCTAGTGTCCTATCTATTCCCTGACAAAATAATGTTAGGCCATCATGTGAGGAAAAGAGCCCCAGTCAAGGGTTGTTAGAATTTCCCAGGGAAACCCTTGGTGTCAGAGAGTATAGGGCTGGAAGGGGCTTCACAGCGCCTCTGGTACAATACCTCAGCCACCGCAGGGATCAGTTCTAGTACATTCCTGGCTGAGGTCCATCAAGGACCTTCATACATCTCAGGAAGAGGTGCTCTCCTCTTATACATTGCTATATAACTTTTCGTGGGTCCCTGCTTTTCCTTTTAGTTAAAGCCCACTGTTTATATACACTATCACTAACAAAACCATGTTCACCTATCTTGTTTTATTTTATTTTTACACCAATCTTGTAGGAAAGGCATGTCTATCTCTATGTTACCTTTGAGGAAACTGAGTTTGAAAGGCATTAAAGGAAACTCCCAAGGTTACAGAGTCAGGATTCAAACTCTGAGCTTCCAATTTCTTTTTTTGTTTGTTTGTTTATTTATTTATTTAAGTAATCTCTATACCCAACATGGGACTCGAACCCATGACTCCAAGATCAAGAGTTGCATGCTCCTCCAACTGAGCCAGCCAGGTCCCCCTGAGCTTCTAATTTCAAATCCAATATTGTTTTCACACTAACCTGCAGCCTTCTAGAGCTTTCAGAGAATGGAGAACATATGTTTATGCCTTTTTGTGCAGTGCCTTAATAAATACTGTTTTAGTAAATTAATTCCTTTTCCAGACATAATTTTACTTAGTAGATAGAATGTAGCATAGAAGAATCATAAAGTACTAGATCTGAGCTCCACCTTGGCTACCTACAAGCTGTTTGACCTTGGACAGGTAACTTAACCTTGCAGACCTTAATTCTCTCATTTATAGTATGATTTGTTATAAATATTTATATTTTGTTATAAATGTATATATCTGCTAGACTCCAAGGATGATCCCTCAATGAGTCACATGGCTTAGTATCTACACCTGTGAATCTGGATTGGTCCTGTGACTCACTTCTGACCAATAGAATTGGTGAAAGTGGCTTGGTATGACCCTGGAGCTAAGTCATGAGAAATCTTTCAGCTTCTACCTTGAGACCCTCAATCCAGGGAAAGAAAGCTACCATATAAAAAAAAAATCTGAATCCTCTGAGATTGTGATGCTTTGAGGAAGCGCAAGCTGGTGGATGGAGAGAGACAGACAGCCCCCAGATGTCCCAGTTTCCCCAGCAAGGGGGACAGACATGAGAGAAGATGCCACTGTGGCTATTTAATACAACTATATGCAATTCTGAGCCCACGGAACAATGAGGGATAATAAGAAATTATTTTAAGCCCCTGAGTTTGGGGGTGGTTTGCTAAACAACAGCAGAGAGACGGAATGCATGAGGGTGATAACCCTACCTACCGTATGGAAACGGGGCAAACATCACGTGACATAGTAGGCAGTCAGTAAACTGCAAATTACGATTATTGTTGCTGTACTTCATTCTAGGCCTCATTGAAGTCCTGACTTAAGGTAGCTAATTTATACATATGTCCCACAGATGTACATTTCGCAACTCTGAGAGCAAGAGTATTTGCCCCCTGGAAAGTGAACGTCCATCAGCCCAGAGCCCTAAGGAGGGCTAGACCCTCTGCCCTTTGCTATAAGTCTTTTTCTCTATTCTTTATATCTAGTTTTGTTGGGCTGGTTCCTGCTCCCTCCAGTCTCAGCATGTCACTAGGATCTTATCGGCTGTGTTTAGGATGTTCCTTTGATCCACCAATACAAACCATTTAAAATGAATCACCATTCACAGCCGTGCCAGTTGTCTGTCAGCATAAACTCTGCTCAGTTTTGCTCTTTCCAAAGTGGGAAAAAAAAAAACTTTTAAAAAATACATTGGTGCTACCAAAAATATTTATTAATCAAAGGACCAGAAGGTCTTATTTTGTAATTTTTAGACCCTAAATGCAACCTACGCAGGCCTGTCCCTGTGCTTTTAAACTCACACCAATATGTAATCAAAAGTTTGCCCAGGAATGATGTCTAACACTCAGCCCGTGTGATGAAGGGTTTGGGCTTAGGTGAACTGACGGAGCATGTATTTTTTAAATCAGGAACAATTCTGTAAAGCCAACTGAATGGTCGCCAATTGAAAAGCAAAGCCACCAATCGTATGGCTCGGCTTTAATAAGTACATCTGATACTTTTGGGGTTGTTTCGCATTTCAAAGGGTTTTCCCATTTGAGTCTCAAACCTGCCCTGGAAAAAATGAAGACTGCAATTTTCATCCCCATTTCACAGAGGAGGAAACCGAGGCTCAGAAAAGTTAAACAATTTCGTTCAGGTGTCCCAACTTCTAGTCCAAGACTGGTTCCATGGCAATAAAGTAACTCTTCTTAAGCCAAGAACCAAGTTCCAATTCAGTAAGAGAGAGAAATAGAAATTCACGAATGTGAAGATGAGGTCAACGTTTTCATTAAGTTATTAAGTAGGGACTTTTATGGTGTTTTTATCTATGGGTCTATAATTCCTTATCTACAATCTCTGACATTATATGTGCTTTGAGATTTAGAATATTTCAGGTACACACACACACACACACAAGCTAGCAGGGTATACCTTATAATTAAACATTAATTTTTTGCAGTACAATCTGTAAATATTCCTGCTAAATAAGATAAATTTTATAAATAGCTTCATGCCAGTTCATGTCCAATTTTACCACCACATGAGCTTGCAGCAGACTTATAAACAAAATAAAAACTTTTGTTTTTCAGAGTAGCCTTTAGGACTGCAGAAAATGGGTTGCGGAATTGTACTCAGACTATGAAAATGATCATTTTCTCGGTGCTCTCTGCTGTTGGGAGTGTCACTTGTTGGCCTAGCGGGCTTGTTCTCCAGCTTTCTGCAGGAAGGCTGACTGGAACAAACAGTTTGCACCTGCTTGCCTGTCTTCCGTAGCTGGCATGCTCTCAAAGGAAGGGCCTTGGCTAAGTTTGAAGCATAGTTCCAAGCTTTGGGGAGACAAGCCAGTGAGCTCGACTAATAAACTCTTTTATCCAAAATCCCCAAGGGTGAGAGGAGAAAAAAAAAGAAATTAAAATGAAATAGCAGCCTGCTTTCAACTCCATGAGAGCTGATCATATGATGAAGCCAGAGGCATCTCATCAAGAAAGTCCAAATCTGATGAAGCAATTTTGTTCTGGAAGGCTTTGACTCGTCAGACTTGCAATGAACCCATTAGAAGGTCATCAAGATGGGTTGATAGAAGTGGAATCCATGTATTAATATTCATGGTCGTAATAATTATGATACCACTCCCCATTTCAGTCCCTGCCTGTGAGACACGGCTGGGCCCCTCTGTGCCGAGAGGAGACAGAGAACATTTTCCAAGGACATTGCAGACTTGCTGTGTTGTCACAATTGGCCTCCTTTTCTGTACTTCAAATGGAGCTGTGTCCATCTGCTGGCTGGTCATTCCCAGTGACCGCACCCGTTGAAAATCATTTTGTGTCCAAGGTGATGACACCTCTTACTGGGAGTGGTTACATGACGGGGAGGTGGGTAAGGGAATGGTATGGTGGTGAACCCAGCACTCACAGGCCCCAGTGACCTGCAGTCTGCAGGGGTCTGCTGACACCAGAGCAAAGAGCAGGATGGTTGCTGTGCTGACTCTGTGTTACACGCATGCTCAGTGTATGTACACTCAGTGTATGTATACTGTATACGCATTCAGTGCATGTATACTGTATGTGTACCCTAGGTATGCTTGGTGGCTACTCAGTGCATGTATAGTCAGCATATGCTGGAGGTTTGGGCAATTGCCCCACAAGAAGCAAACAGAAAACACCCACCTGAGAGAAAGCATTTTGAACAAAGCTTTTCTTGTGCAAGAAATGAACCACATTCATTTCCCTTGTAGTTTATTCACAATAATCTCTGAAATCTAATCAATTATTTGGTATCTTCCTTGTTATGAAGGAAAAATATCAGGGCCTCTAATCTCCTCAGGGCTAACTTCTTTTGCCAAGTGATTCCCTTATCTCTTGGTGCACCTGACTCAATTCAATTTTTGAAAAAACTGTTTTTGAGCATTTCCTGTGTGTGCAGAGCTCTGATGGCGCAGATAATAGGGTCTGAATTCCAAGCTGACTGCTTACTGTGTGAACCTGGACAAGTTACTTAACCATCACAGGATGCAATTTCCTCAATTATAAAATGGTGGTAACACAGGAGAAGTTTGTTGTGAGAATTAAATGAAGGAATAAAAGTGCTTATTTATACCCAACAGACACTCAAGAAAGGTTTATTATAACGAGATGCTGCGGGGAGCATGAAGATAAAGAAAACATACATGTTTCTTCAGTGCAGGGAAAAATACATAAAAGATCTCTACAATGGCTTGAGAGCACAGAGAGAAGTTACATTAATTAAATTGTGCAGTGGAGGGTATGCATTTGATCTGGGTCTGGACAGACACAGAGAATATTAGAATATCAACAGGCTGGGGAATGAGAGTGAGGAGATTGAGGAAGGAAGGAAACAAATTCTTCTAGGCATAAAAAAAAAAAAGTGACACAAAAGCAGGAAAGAAGTGGGAAGGAGAAATCACACCACAAGACCTAGACCTTTCCACTACTGTACAGATTGAAAGTATTTTCCCCTGATAGCCTCACAATTATTCTTTTGTCAAAGAAAGTGTTCTGATTTGGGGATTGAAAAATAGTCACACTAACATCCATTGTGCCATTGCAACACATAATAGATGTAAGGTTGAAGGCATGTGGGGCACGTTAGCAGAGTGGATTGCAAAGGCCTTGAGTGCCTGGAAAGGAAAGGAGATGTTCTTGAAGTGTCCTCTAGTGAGAAGCCCTAATAGGCTTTAGGACCTGAGCGGCACGAGTTTGGGAAAATTTTGCCATCAGTGTGCAGGATGAGTTGAAGGGGAGAGAGACAAGGCAGGGCAAGGGGATTCATCCAGGAGTTACTGTAGCTACGGCAGAATAAATAAGAAACCATGCAATTTTCCAAACACAAAAGGAAAAGACAAGACCTCACAGCCAGAAGAGCTACTTCAGGAAGCAGGCTTGTGGCTAGAAGACTACTCAGGACTCAGGGAGGCTCTGCTCATGTTCCAGCCCTGCCAGGGGGCTTGTTCTTTCTGCGCTGGGGACTCAGCCATTCATCTCCAGTGACAGTGCTTGGCCCTTTCAACATATAGCAATCCAAAAAATGAGTCACCATGCTTGGCTACCACCATTAAGAAAGTTATTCTCATCACAACCTGCCTGCCAGAAGAGGATCTCACAGACCAGAGCATTTGAAACAGGTGACAAAAGTGGGCAAGCACAACCTATTAAGTGTAGCTAGCTCCTGAACCATGGTGGCAAACAATTTTATATGATTAGAGAAGCTTTGCAGTCAGTGTAGATGGTGGTTGTCTTTCTTCATATCTGCCTGTGTGTCTGTCTTGTCTGCCTTTCAGCCTTTTCCCCTTCCTTTCTTACAAGAGGTGAGACCAACCCATCTGTTAAGTTCTAGTTCAGCTTTGGAAGAAAATGCAGGAAAGTCAGGTAACTTGAAGATGGTTTGGAATGCGCTATGATCAGGTGGGAACTCCTAAATGCACTGAAAAGGCCTTCTGAACAGCTCTTCATTACAACAATTATAACAAAAGAGTTTTCTACTGAATTGACCAAGACTAGCAAAGTACTTCTAAATTTGTACACCTGGGAACTCCCATGACTTTCTCTAGTAAGTTTGAGTTTTCCTCTAGGGAAATCATTCTGCTTCTCTCCTCTCTGAAGGTCAGCCATGAGTGCACAGTAGAAATCTCCTGCAGCTACGGTGCTATGCTTGGAAGTACCCTCCAGAAAGAAATTAAATGCGTTCAAAGATCAGCCGTCCTCTTAAACGACACGAATAGGGATGTGAGGCAAACTGGAGAAGATGCTCCAAGTGTTTGTTTCTTCCTGGCTAGCAGGCATACCCTTGGCTGCTAGATGGAATGAGGTGTGTGATAGAGCTATGGTCTTAAGGGAAAACTAGACGTCTCTGGCTTGGTGTAGTCATATCATCTGTCCACCCTGGACTTGGCAGAAGCTGTCAAAGTATTTGTTTTACAGGCTGATTTGAGCAATTGAATTTGGGAAGAACTTCATAGAGGATGCTAAGGCATATGTTGATCAAGTTTGCAAACGGAGAGGCTCTGACCTTAGCACAGGACTTGCCTACCTGGGAATTATTCAACTTGTCTTAAGTTCTCCTTTCCTTTTTTTTTTTTTTTAAAGATTTATTTATTTATCTGAGAGAGAGAGAAAGCGAGCAGGGGGAGGGGCAAAGGGAGAGGGAGCAGACTCCCCGCTGACCACACAGCTAGATGCAGGGCTCGATCCCAGGGTTCTGAGATCTTGACCTGAGCCGAAATCAAGAGTCAGATGCTCAACCAGCTGAGCTACCCAGCTGCCCCAAGTTCTCCCTTTCCTATAATTTATTACACCTGGCAGTCAGCTCCTGCCACCCTCTGGGAGAAAGAAATGTGGGTTTCTTTAAATGCTGTCCAGGGACCCCTTTGGCATTCACACCTTGCCTTAAGTTGGCCACTCAATTCCACAGTCCTAGGAGTTATTTCCCTCAAACCTTTCATATGCCAGAGACGTTGTACAAGTCAGTGCATCCGTTTCCCCTAGTAGTCCATCTCCTTTCTCTACAAGTGAAAGTTTTAGCACTTGCTCTGTTATGGCCTGCCAGGAACTATCAATACCTATCCCTAGTGATGAGGTCCTCATTGTCATTGGGTGAGTGAGTAAACCATCCCAGAAGTCTGTCATTAGCATCCAATTCCCAGAAACACTCAATGATGTCAGGTTGATTGGATAGTGTTGTTCAAGTCTTCCATGTGCTTACTTATCTCTGCCAAGTTGTTTTATCAGTTCACAAGGGAGAGGATTTGAAATTTCCAAATATAATTGTGAATCTGTAATTGTGGATTTCTTTCTTTTTTTTCCAGTTCTTTCAGTTTCTGTTTCATGTATTTTGAAGCTGTATTATTAGGTGCATACATGTTGAGAACTGTTAATCACATTTTAGTGAATTGACCTCTTTATAACTATTTAATGTTCCTTTCCATCTCTAATAATATTCCTTGTTCTGAAATCTACTTTGCTTGATATTAATAATGTCACTCTAGTTTTCTTTTTTTCTTTTAAGTAAGCTCTACACCCAACATGGGGCTCAAACTCACAACTCTGAGATCAAGAATTGCATGCTTTACCAACTGAGCCACCCAGGCATCCCACTCTATTTTTCTTTTTCTTTTTTTATTTTATTTTATTTTTTTTAAAGATTTTATTTATTTATTTGACAGAGAGAGACACAGCGAGAGAGGGAACACAAGCAGGGGGAGTGGGAGAGGGAGAAGGAGGCTTCCTGCAGAGCAGGGAGCCCGATGAGGGGCTCGATCCCAGGGGATCATGACCTGAGCCAAAGACAGTTGCTTAACGACTGAGCCACCCAGGCACCCCTCTATTTTTCTTTTTAATTAGTGTTTGCCTAGTTATGTTTTGTCATCCTCTTCCTTCAACCTAGCTGTATTGTTTCACAGGCTTCTTCTGGACAATATATAGTTGGTCTTGCTTTTGTACCCAAGCTGACAATCTCTGCCTTTTAATTGGAATGTTTAGACTATTTATTTGATGTAATAATTAATATGGTTACATTTAAATCTACCATATTGCTGTTTGTTTTTCCTTTGTTCCATCTGTTCTTTGCTTCTTTCTTCCTCTTTTACTCCTTTCTTTTACTTTATGTTTTATTATCTCATTTTAGCTTCACTGTCAGTTTATTAGCTGTACCTCTTCAGTTACTTTGTTATTATTGTTATTTATTTTTAGTGATTGCTCAAGGATTTACTTATACACCTTTAACTTACCATAGTCTCCTTTCAACTTTACATACAGTATAAAATCTTTCATCTATTTCCCTGTTAGTCCTTGATGCCATTCATTTAAATTCTATATATGGTAGAAACCCTACAATTAAAGAATGAGAAAAAGGTGATTTTTATATTACCCACGCATTTTCCATTTCCACTGTTCTTTATTCCTTTGTCATGTCAGATTGCCACCTGACATCACTTTCCTTCTGTCTGAAAAACTTCCTTTAACATTTCTTGTAGTTCAGGTCTTCTGGCTCTTGTTTGTGTGAAAAAGTAAGTATTTTCCCTTTGTTTTTGAAAGATTTTTTTCAGTGGGTATAAAATTCTAGGTTGCCTGTTATGCTTTCCCTTAGGGCTTTGAAGATGTCACTCCATTATCTTCTGGCTGCATAGTTTCCAACAGGACATATGTTCTTATTCTAGCTTGTTTCTTTTCTCTGGCTGCTCTTTATCACTGTTTTTCAGCAAGTTAACTATAATGTGCTCTATGTAGTTTTCTTTCTGTTTATTCTGTTTGAGGTTCATTGAGGTTTTTGGGATCTGTAGGTTTGCCATTTTTTATTAAATTTTAGAGATTCTCAACCATTATTTCTTCAAATATCTAAGGTTTCCCCCTCTCTCCTCTCCTCATACAACACCACACACAATATGCTAGGCCACTTGATACTTTCACAAAGTCCTCTGTTCATTTTTTAAAATCCTTTTTCTTTCATTTTTAATTTTTTTAGATTTAAAAAAATTTTTTAAGTAATCTCTACACCCAACATGGGGCCCAAACTCAACCCCAAGATCAAGAGTTGCATGCTCCACTGACTGAGCCAGACAGGTGCCTCAGCCACCACTGAGGTTGTGATGAGGTTCTGAGGGAATGCATATGGGGGAGGTCTTAGTTGAGGTTCTTTAAAAGCAGACCCTGAGGTGAGAATTCATGTGTACATGAATTATTTGCAAAGTGCTCTCTGTAGACATCTCTGGAACCAAGATAAGGAAAGGAAGAAAGATTTTCAAGGGTGCAGTTTCAAGCAAAGTCCTAGTCCTAGCCTCACCCCACAGATTTTTTCTGGAGTGAAATCATACCCCAGAGTTGTCATAGCTGAGTTTGTCCCACCACAAGGCAAGGGAGCTGGGCTCTCATCTTCTAACACTAGTTATTGGCTAATCTCTGGTGGATGTGATCTCCTAGGCACTCCCAACTCTCGACTTGTGCTGGATGAAGTGGCTCTGGTGGTCCAAACGTGGTTTTCTGAAAAAAGTTACAGCTGTCAGCCAACAGAAGCAAAGGACACAGAAGTTTAGAAATGGACACACAGAAACAGGCATCTGGGCATAATACCAACAGTGTCCACCACTGGGAAGGAGGGAAATAAATACCACAACCACACATTACTCTCTCATCAGCCGTACCCAACTAGAAGCTAGTGAGCAGGGCAACCCAGGTGATGCAGGCCTTAGGCATTATTCTCCTGAGTCAGAGAGTAGGCGCTGGAGGATAGAAATGGATCTGGAGGGCAAAGGGAGCATAATTAGGGCAGCAGGAATTGATCTAAAATTGTATACATATTTATTTGGTTCTTGAATCTTATAGTGATAGTTTGGAAAGCAAGACATATCTGTATGTGTGTCTAGATATATGCAATTAACATTTACTATACTATTAGCCATCATATAACAGCTTGGCGTATACCCTTAATGTTACTTCTGTGACGGTAGACCAGCTTCTCTGGGTTGAATTCCCCATTTATAAAATTTTAAAAACCGCAAAAGGCATGTTTCCTAGCTCCAGCAGGGAACAGTTATAACAATGTGCCAAGTGACTGAGATGGAAAGAACTACTTCTGAATTTTACTTGATACTTGAAAACATGTCACTATTTGTGTGTGTGTGTGTGTGTGTATTTAAGTTCCAGGTACTCATGAGATAGAAATTAAAAGGTATCCTGATAGCATCTTTAAGAAGTTCTAAAAAGGCATTGATGCTTGTGATCTTGAGAAGTCCTACATAAAGTCATTGTTGCTTGCTTTTTTGAGTATTTTGCCTGTATTTAATTTCCTTTCTGATATATGGCACTAACTCTGTGGCAAGATAGCACTACCGGTAAAAGCCAAGATTCCAAGGCCCATAATGAGCAAAAGTTTGCACTGGGTGGATATGGGCCAGGTATCAAGTGTTGAGTGATGTAATGATCATATCCATTCCATAGCAGTGCCAAGGTTAAGCACTAACATTCCATTGGGCACTATTCCCACTATTGATATAACTTACCCAAGCCTCTTCTTAAGCCCACTAATGGTATATCTAAAATCTGGACCCTTTATAAAAGGGTTTTCCTACATGGGCTCATATACATAGGGCTTATATAGGCCCAATGCAAAGTATTTGTAGAATTCTTTCTTTCTTTCTTTCTTTCTTTCTTTCTTTCTTTCTTTCTTTCTTTCTTTCTTTCTTTCTT
>NC_058403.1:91859238-91898952 GCF_002201575.2 Neomonachus schauinslandi | reverse complement strand
CTTTCTTTCTTTCTTTCTTTCTTTCTTTCTTTCTTTCTTTCTTTCTTCTTTCTTTCTTTCTTCTTTCTTTCTTTTTCTTTCTTTCTTTCTTTCTCTTCCTTCCTTCCTTCCTTCCTTTCCCTTTTCTCTTTCTTTCTCTTTGCCAGTAACAGCTAACCTAACTCATATTAGCTTAGGCATAAATGGGGATTTACTGGTTCCATAATTATACTGGGGAAATGGCAGAGTTATTGCTAGGACTTGGGAGTGTTTAGACCTCAGCTTTTCCTCCACCAATTCTCTCTTCTCCAGTCTTTATGTTGATTTATTCTCCACGACAGGCTTTTTCCATTTGTGTGGAGGCATAGCCTGGCTCTCATCTCTGCTTTACCACTGCAAAAGGGTGGAAGCTCACCTTTTCTGGTGCCAAGTGAAAAACATCCCAGAGAGAGACTTGATTGGCCTGATTTGAGTCAAATGTCTACTCCCTAATCAAATGACTATGGCCAAAGGGATTGGCTACTCTGATTGGGCCTTTTGAGTCATGTGCTCACCATTTTGCCAACCCATGGCGTCCAGAATGGTCACGTGAGAAGAGAACAGCTCTCCCTGGACCTCAGGGTTTTAGAGTCAGAGGCAGGAGCAAAAGAAGCAGTGTTCAGGCACCTGTTCTGCAAAGTAATTATGACTATTTTCATTTTTTTTTTTTTTAAAGATTTTATTTATTTATTTGAGACAGAGAGAATGAGATACAGAGAGCATGAGAGGGAGGAGGGTCAGAGGGAGAAGCAGACTCCCCGCTGAGCAGGGAGCCCGATGCGGGACTCGATCCGGGGACTCCAGGATCATGACCTGAGCGGAAGGCAGTCGCTTAACCAACTGAGCCACCCAGGCGCCCTATTTTCATTTTTTTTAAATAACTTTTTTCAAGGTTTTATTTATTTATTTGACAGAGAAAGAGACCACGAACAAGCAGGGGGAGCGGCAGGCAGAGGGAGAAGCAGGCTCCCCACTGAGTAGGGAGCCTGATGCAGGACTCTATCTCAGGACCCTGGGATCATGACCTGAGCTGAAGGCAGACGCTTAACCAACTGAGCCACCCAGGCACCCCTTGACTACTGTCATTTTTAAAGATGAGATAGACATGTCTCAGAGAGGGCAAGGGACTCCTTTAAGTCTATAGAGGTAATAAGTGCAAAGCTGTGATTGATGAAAGGCAATATATTATAGGGATAAGAGCTCAGATCCTAAGACCAGATAGATCTAAGCTCAAATTCCAGCTCTGCTACTTACCTGCCATAGTCTGGGATGAATTACTTTACCTCTCTGCCTCTGATTTCTCCACCTAAATGTGGGCTATATTTATATATACTAAATATATGTATATATATATTATATAATCATAGTATCTCCTTCATTAAGATAATTATGAGGATTAAATGAGGTAATACATGGAAAGTGCCCAGCGGAGTGCCAGCCATAATGTAATTGCTGCTTAAATATTTGCTGTTATTACTGGCTAGGAATTGAACTTATTAAGTATGTCTGTCTCAAAGCAACACCTATGTGGTTTGTGAGTCTCACAGGAATTATTGCCATTGCTTTGCTCTGTTCTTGGGCCCACTGACTTTGGAATTTTTATACATGGTCCACAGGCGAATGAAGTTATGAACATAGTCTCCATCACCACTGATCAGAGAGACCACTACCAGTCACTAAATGGGCTTGAGCAATTGACTGGAAATCCAAACCCAGTCTCAGAAATCAAGGATTCCAGCCAAGTCTTATCATCAGAGGACATTCTATCCATTTACCTGAAGAACTAATGTAGTCTCCCAACTGAGAGCACTAACATCATCCATGCTCCCCAACTGGACGCAGGCAAGGTGGCCTGTCACTCATTCACTCATCAAATGTTTATTCTGCATTTACTATGTATAGCCCCTGAGCTGTGCATATTTGATATTTACATATCAAAAAAAAACTCTCCTGTTGAAAAACCAAAAGGGTATTGCGTTCTTTGACAGAAGACTGTCAGGGGAGAAAACCTAAAAATACCTATTATCTGACAAAATTCTCCTTGAAACCAAGCTTGTGAAAATTTGAAAAAGTTTCTCAAGAGTGAGAAATTAACAATGGAAATTAAGTGTAGTATCCATTCTTACTAACTCATGGTGTATAAAAATATCAATGATGTTCTCTTAAAAGCACAAAATGTATTTTTGTGTGTTGGACAAAACTTCCATGAGCAAATTACCAAAGGAATGTTTCTGGCAAAATACATGAAGCTAAAAGTGCTTGTGTGAAAGATGCCTCAGCTTGATAACCTGTGAAAAATGCCCATTATTCTTAATCACAGTTTATTGATAGGTATTCATTAATTATAATAATATTTTGTTGATCCATGGATCCTTTCATCTCTAATTTTCAAAGTGCTTTACAACGAGTAATTAATTCCTCCAACATCCTAGAGACATATTTAAAAGGAACTTGCATCAAAACTTGCACTGATGCTCGGAATACCTTACTCAGGACTTTGAGACCCAGACCATGGTTTTGTTGCCTGAAGCTTCAGAATGAAGAGCAGCTGGTTCCCAAATTGTACCCAGAAAGGGACCCAGCAGAGGGAAACTCTTCATGTGCTATAAAAGGAAGACAATCAGGGTGTGGGAAAGGCCACAAATGATGGTGGCACTTATGGCTGGCATGACCTGTTGGCTAAAACAGAACCCATGTGGAGTTATAGGAGAAAGTTCTGCAGGTCTCACGAAAATGCCTGATCTCACCATTCGTAATAGGAGAGGGATCCCATGACCCAACTTCACGCAACACACGGGCCGTGATACAGAAGAGTAGGGAGAGCCAGGAGTCCAGGGACTGGGCTGTCACACCATGGCTTGGCTGTGTGACCCAGAGTGAGACACTTCCCCTCTCTGAGTCTTACTTCTTCATTCACACACTTAGTTTGGATTAGTTTAAAGCCATATGTCACCAATGGGCAGCCTGCATGACAACATTGGCTGGTAGCCCTGTTTTCTTTGGCTCACCCAGTGTTTTTTTAAAATGCATGTACTTCTGGTTTGCTTCAGCCCCCACCATTCCTTGTGACCTTCCACCCAGTCTTCCTCACTCATTTGTGTCCCTTTCCTGGCCCCTGTAGGCATCTGAGGTCACAATCGCTGGGTTAGATGATCTCAGATGCTACTTCCGACCCTGACACCCAGTAGTCTAGGTCCTGAGAGGTGATGAAGCCTCAGCAGTCAGAATTACAGGACTATGAAGCTTTGGGGCTCTTTTTAAAAATACTTATCAGACTCTTCTATCTGCAAGCTGATGGTATAAACTCCTAAGCCTCTTCCTATAGATCCCCAACAGCCAAGCTCTCCACTGTAGTCACACAGTTAGCCTTTCTCTCTCTTGTTCACAGCAAGTGATAGCACACAGCTTAGATCCCTGGGTTATTTTTGTTTTTTTGTTTCTTTGTTTGCTTTTCCTAATTCTCTCTCCTTAACTCTTGGAGGCCAGCTAAGAGAATCACTCAGAGGGCAAAAAGCTCTTGCCAGGAACCAGGCTTGAAGCAATGATGGAGGAAAGAGAGGTGAGAATGAAAAGGTCAGCACTATGGAGGCCAATCCCTCCAAATTTAAGTTAGAAAGGAGTCACGTAGGCAGGCTAGCTATTTTAGGATGATCTCCCACAGATTCCCAAACTTCCTGACTCTTTCGATAGCTCCAACCCTTACTGCGTGCTTTCCTAGTGGGGCAGTTTTCCCGGAGCCCTCCAGCGCGGCTCCCTGTCTGCAGGGCAGTTTGTTCCCGTTGACCCGAGGGCACACAGCTACCACAGGCCCCTGGGACACAGGCTGTCTGTACAATGCAGCCCTGTTGTAGAAACTTCCCCACACATGTCCGCACAGGAGTTCTGTCATGAATGCGGTCTGGGTCATGGGGTGGAATGCACAAAGGGTGGAGAAAAAGACCTCTTTTTCAAAAGTTTCTTTTTATAAGCTTTGTCCCCTGGGCCCCTACCCCGGACAACTTGGAATTTTCTCTTGTCACTGAAAAAACACATTTCTCTTAAACACGACCCAGGCAGTTGTGTGTCCCCAAGGAGCTGTTGGCCAAACAGGTAAGTGAGAGGACAGTGGAAAAGGACCCAGCTCCAGGTGAAAATCAGGAAGCTGAGTCTATGAGCCACATAACAGCTGTGGTTTAGCAATCAACTCTCCTTTATTAAGTGGTTAAGTGTCTTCTTCATGATCTAAGTCAATCGTACTCACTACGGAAAACAAGGGGAGTGAATAACAATCATCCATAAGCTCACCACCCAAAGATTTCATGTTAGCACATTTTCTGGAGACTTTCTATGCCCAGGAAGATTTCTTTAAATGAAGTTGAGATCATACTAGTGTCCTCACTTAAAGCCACACTTTTCTTTTCAGGACATTGTGAAATTTCTCTCAGGGTAGACAGAAGGCTTATGTCATTTAATTCATTTGTAATAAGATATTCAAGGTTTCGGGAGGGATGGAAACATTGGTCCAGAACCACAGAATCTTAGTCATCGAGAAGGGAGATTCAACACTTCCTAAAAAATGCCATGGTTATAGTTTTACTGGACTTAAGCTGTGGAACCCAGATCTCAAATTCTTGTTCACACACATCTTCCATGAGGCTCCTAGCCACCTACTGAAAGTCACCCTCATAGAAATACTTGGGAAAATATCTCTATTTTTCTATTGCTATTATTATCTCCTAACGAACCTCTGAGATTTGACTCAGAACCACTAGATTTTAAAGCAGGCTGGGGAGAAGTCCCAGTGTATGCCCACATCCCAAGGGTTTTGCTCTGGGAGCATAAATAAGCGGTCTATATGGGGAGGGAGAGAGGGTACACATAAGGGAAGGAGGGCTAATAAGTGGCGTTTTCAGTGTTAAAAAAATAAATGAAAAAGTTTATGTAAATGACCGTATGTTCAGCCTCAAGCTTTAAACAGATCTCTAGCATATCTAGAAAGCATGAGTTCAGTACGAGAACCAGTGCCCTATAAACACATTTCCCTTGTTATACCCATCTGCAAGGTGAAGAGACTCCCAAGACGAGCAGGCGTTGAGGAATTCAATAAGATGGAAGAGCAGCAAACTGGGAGAAGGGCTCTTGTTCTGCCCTAGCCTGGCCAATCCCAGAGTCAGGGCACAGAGCCCCCTGGTGCTGCCCCACAGGCAGTTTTCAAGGGTGCCATGCACTCAGGGCTCTTTTTCCCTGATTGAAACATGCCCCGAACCACACCGGTGACGGCCTTTCCATGGGGGTTGTCACAGACATGAGCATCGTTGACCCCCTCAACGGTGTAGACCGCAATCAGGAGGCAGAGAAAATGAAATTCAGCACAATTATGTGAACTTCCCAAATGGCTCAGGTAAATGACATCTTTCAAAATTCTACCACCTCATTTATCCAGGCCTTGGAAAACAAGCCATTTGTCTGAAACTAGCACTCACTAGATGGGCATAGCACTCTGAGGGCATTCATGGCTGAGCGCTTTGCTGAAGGACGAACATGACCCACCCTGCCACAGTAAGGAGAGGGCCGAGGGAAGGCAGGCGCTGCTCGCCCTCTGTGCTTACAGTCGCCAAATCTGATGTAGGCAGAAAGCCCACCTGTCTGAATTTCCGGGCTTGCTGCCACCTGACTGGCTCCAGTGGATGTCAGCTCTGGCTGGAATGGATGGAATGTCACCTCCCTCGGGGGGATGGCTTGTCCAAAGAGCCTGCTGCCCCATGTTGCTAAGAGCAGAGCTCCTACTGTACACCCAAATCCCTAGGTGGACCCAGTCAGGGCTTCCCCTGGAAACTTCCCTTCCCTAAAGTCTTACTTATTTAGAAAATTGGAAATAGTCTTGCTTGTCTTTTCTTATCACCAAAACAAAATCTGTTCATTGTAAAAAAAATTTGGAATATAAAATATGTACCGGGAGGGGGGGAAAAAGGAAAGAAAAACCCCCACCCACTCACTAGAGATAACTCCTATTAGTACTTAATATCTATCCTTGTTACACATACTTGTGTGTGAGTATATATATCGTAATGCCCATTGCTCTGTAACCTGTATTTTATCCTACTCTATGCTGATCATCTTTCTGTGTCATTAAATATTCATTCCTCAATGATTGTGCTTTCTGACACCGTCAGAAGTGACACCAACTCCAACATGGACTGCCATCTAGGAACTCGTCTTGAGATATAGAGAAGACTGTTGAACATTCTGCTAAGGACAGATGTCCAGGCACCTCAGAACATTCAAAGAAAGATCTAACAGATAGATGCAAAATGAATATGGACCCAGGAAATGCACCTGCTTCTTATGAGGCAGAAAACAAGTAAGAATGACTGTAATCACCCAGAGTCCCTTGAAGCCACCACACATGACAGAAAAGTGCCAGGGCTGCCATGATAGTAAAGGGGGCTGCTCGTTGCTGAGGAGTCTTCCTGCTTAGCGAGGTGGCAGAAAAGGGGCACTTTCCTTCAGGTGGAGCCTTGCCTGCCTGGTGGAACTCTGACTTGGGGCCACTTCCCTGACTCTTCCTTCTGCCCAAGTAGAAGTCAGGGAGAAAGGGTGCCCTGCCCTCGTCAAAAGTGAGGCTTGCACAATTACAAAGTCTTGCCCGAGAAAAGACGATTGTTAATTCAGAGAGAAGATGTAAGCGGAGTACCAACGAGCTAGAAGCCCAGAGCCCATGACAAGAGAGATTGCATCTCTAACACTTGGATTTTCAGGAAAGTTAAAAACCTGTCAAAATCTTGAAGTACACCAGGCACTTCTCTTCTCCATGGTGACAGACCTGCCCACTGAAAACAAACCCAGGGATCCGGGGTTTTCTTTTCTGTTCTGGTTTCTGTTCAGTCCTTAATGCACTGTTGCCGGTGCTTCATGGCTGAGGACCTGAACATTTTCCCTTGGTCATCCGTTTGTGTGTGTGTGTGTGTGTGTGTTTTTAAGATTTTATTTATTTATTTGAGAGAGAGAAAGAGAACATGAGCAGAGGGGAGGGGCAGAGGGAGAAGGAGAAGGAGACTCCCCTCTGAACCAGGAACCCGATGTGGGGCTCGATCCCAGGACCCCGGGATCATGACCTGAGCCCAAGGCAGATGCTTCACCAACTGAGCCACCCAGGCGCCCCTCCCTTGGTCATCCTTTATAGCCCATGTAGGAGAGGGGCCTTCTGTGAGTGGGGACATCAAATGGAGCAGAGTACTGTGCTACCTACGTAACTAATTTTGTCTGAGCAGTTCTCTTTCCCAACTTTGGAATCAAGCCAGGCCAACAACTATAACTGGGGACTTCCAAGGTTCTGGCAATTGTCTCAGAAATGACCTGAGAGTCATTTCTGCTTTATTCTTACTTTGCTTAGTAAGAAAAACTGCGGGGGCTTGGTTGTCCATTTACGTTGTTCAAGGTGAAAGTTAGCAACAAAATTTGTAATGCCATTCTCCTATATTGTTACTCAAGCCACAGATAACTGTGGGAACGATCTGGTTCTCCTGAAACTATTATCCCTGATAACTCTGTATTATAACCCATGTTTTCTAGCTGGCCCCATTTGGAGAGGAGATAAAAATGCACACTACTGTGTTAGCAAAACAGCATAATAATATCATTGGTTTTGATAGACATTTTTAGAAAAATAAGGGATGGAAAATCTTTCAGTTTTATTTACGTGGATCCAACATTCATTTATTCATTCAACAACCATATGTGAAGCTCTGCCACTGAGCTGGGTGCTGTAAGAAATACAAAGATGAAAACGGCACAGTTCTGTCCTCTTACCTCCTAGTAGGGAGATAAAACACGTTCACAAGCAAGCATGTAGTATAATTTAATCAGCGCTATAAGAGAAGTAAAGATATACTTTATGAGACTTCAAGAAAGGGAAGGAAGTAGTGAGAGGATGGAAGAAGACTTCACAGAGGAGATGACATCTGAGCTGGACCCTAACAGGTATGTGGGGATGGGTGGGAGGCAATTCCAGGCAGAAGGAACAGCATCAGCAAAGGCACAGAAGTAAAAAAGTATGGGTCTGTAGCAAACAGTGAGGAGTTTTGTATGACTTGGGTATAGGATACCTAAAGGGAGGCACAAGGAGGGAATAAGATCAAAAGTGCAAGTCAGATGAATATTTTGGAAGATTTTGAATATCAAGCTAAGAAGTGTTGGCTTTTACTCCAATAGCTGCATGACATCGTCAGAGCAGAGAAATAATGTGGTACGAGTGGACTGGAAGAGAGCGAGGGATGAGAGATGAGACTGCTGCTGGCTGTTGCCAGAACGTGGGCAGGAACGAACAGGGCCTGAGCTGGGACAAAGACAAACGAGAAGGCAGAGGCAGAATTCACAGAGCTTAGCATCTGGTTGTGAGGGTGGAGCCGAGGATTTATGCCCATAATGTACTTTCTCTAGGTCAGTGGTTCTCTAGCTTCATCAGAATCACTTGGAGGGCTTGTTAAGATACAGACTGCAGGCCCCATCCCCAGAATTTCTAACTGAGGTCTGGCATGGGCCCCCAGAGACTGGCATTCCTAGCAAGTTCCGAGGGGCTGCTGATATTGCCGGTCTGGGGGCCATTCTTTGAGAAGACTGCTCCAAGTCCTGTGTGGCTCCCCTTTGTGACTCTGGGGAGGCAACTGCAAAGGGACAAGGTGGGGGAGGGGAGGCAATAGTTAGAGTCCTATAAGTGATTTGGAGGGGACTTGTTCTTTGAACCTACAGCATCCTAGATGTCGGGAGCAAAAGGGCTTAGTCAGAGATGTTTGCTGTATACGAAGACATTTGTATCCACCTCTAAGCTGGAGTACAGAAGGACATGAATCTAGGGCTCAGGCGTTTTGTCTTTCTTTGAAAAGAGAATCTTATGGGGAGGCAAGGTGATGATGCAATGTTAGACTCCACAGCCCCGAGGTAAAATCCTGACTCCGCCCCTTCTGCCCATGTTTTAACTTCTTGAAGTCTGGGTGACTGTATTAAAGTTGGGGTGACAATGCGAGCGCACAGCATTGTGGCGAGTACTGGGGAAACCCACGGGGAGCACTTGGCACTTTGCCCGGCCCGCGGTGGGGGCTTGGTGAATTTTGGTTTCCTCGCTACCCCAACCCTTCGAGTGGGAGGGAAGAGGGTGTGGCGGCGCCGAAAGCCTCAGACGCCCCTCCGGGGCCAACAGCCCCTTACGGCCGGCGGCCCCACAGTGACCCAGTGGCGCCTTTGGCTGCTGCCTTGCCACGGTGTAGCTCTCCTTACAAATGCCCGCACGCCGACTCCCTAGAGCATCCGGGGCCGCGGACTCGTCAGCTGTCTTCAGCCTGCCGGGGGAGCACTGGGGAGGCCTGAGCAGGGGTCTCTGCAATGGACAAGGACACAGAGGGAGGAGTCGCTGGAACAAAGGGAAGTTTTGTCTCCTTTAACATTGTGTCCAGGCCCGGCAGGCCTTGGTCAGAGCAGTTTCACTTTGGGCCTCTTGAGGCTTTGATCCTCGCAGGGAGGCCCGTGTGAACCGTACAGGATTTTCAGATTGCCCGGGGGAAAGAAATGAGCGGGTAAGCATTTTCTCCGTTAACCAGCTAAATCTGATGTCATAACAGCCCCAGACAGGAAAGCAGAATGCAGACTTGGCGGTGAATCACAGGGGGAAGGGCGTCTCACTGAGCCTGTGTCACGGGAACTTGATGACAAAGAAGAGGGCCTGAGGCCCCCGCACCCCCAGGCGGGGAGAAAGAGTTTGGGAAACAGGCAGCTCCACGGCTTCAGCCAGATAAAGCCGTGGTGGGGGAGGAAGACCGGAGGAGAATGGGGTGTCACACAAGTTGTTCCCCTGATCTGGGCTGACCAAACCAAGTGCGCAGGGTCAGAGTTAGGGAGGTCAGGGCCCTCCTTGTCCATTTAGTGGGGAGATGGAGAGAGGGCGGGGAAGGGGTTTCACTAAATGACTTCTGGGTGCCCACCCCACGGGCCATTTTGTGGTTCTGTGATAGGAGCTAACAAGCCTGACAGGAGCCCAGCCTCCACTTGATGTAGATCCAATGATGAGTAATGAAGGGGAGCATCAATAATTCATGTCCACCGGGTCCCCAGCTGTGAACTGGCACCTTTCGTTTTTTAAAGTTTATTTCTTCCCCCCCCCCAAATACATCCAGTACAGATACAAAGGAATACGATACAGCTAAAATAGGTGCCTTTGCAGAAAACTGCCGTGACAAGGAAAGGAAAGACAGGTAACCAAAACAGTATAACCCTGCTATCGGGTAAAAAATAGAATGAAACAGGGGCGCCTGGGTGGCTCAGTCTGTTGAGCGGCCAACTCTTGATGTCGGCTCAGATCATGATCTCAGGGTGGTGAGATCGAGCCCCCCTGCCCTTAGGCTTCCTGCTCCGTGAGGAGTCTGCTTGAGATTCTCTCTCCTTCTCCTGCTGCCCCTCCCCCAGCTCTATCTCTCTGTCTCTCTTTCTCTATCAAAAAAAAAAAAAAAAAAATATATATATATATATATATGAAATAAAGCCTGGAAAAATGTCTCAGGGGTAACTCTGATGGTCAAATTACAGATACTTTTTCCCCCTTTTCTTTTCTGCATTTTTGAAATTATTTACAAGTAAGCATGTATTCCCTTTGAAGTAAGAAAAGACAAAATTATTTAATTTAAAAAAATAGGTCCACTATACAAAATGATGCTCTCTTTTGCTAAATATGAATATAAACTACTTGAAACTAATAGAACGCTGTGTGTTAACTACACTGGAATTAAAATAAAATTTTTAAAATTGTGATTATAAACTATATACAATCTTGTGACCTGTACTTAAGCATTTTCCATGCTGTTAAAAAGTCATTAGTATTATTTTAACAGCTGTATGGTATTTCATCACATAAATACGGCATACATTTTTGTCTCAATCCCCAATTGGTTGGCTGTTTATATTGCTTCCACCTTTTTATTATTACAAATAATGTTACAATCAGTATCTTTTTAGCTTATTTAACTTTCCCATAGGTTTCTTCGAAAATTAGCCCACCTACAGATTTTATCTGGCCCCTAATTGCCTTGGCAGGATTGAATTTCCACAGATTCACACAACTGCAGCAACATCTTTTTCATTATATAGCGATAAACTCTTAATCTTTTTTATAAGATCTCTCTCTCACGCTAAGATTTTCTTGTAAGATTGTTAGGCATTTGAATTACCAAGACAGTTGTCAATCACAAAGTTGAGTTTTCAAGGTTGCTCAGTCCTATGTCCATTTATAGGCAGGAAGCTGAGGCCCGGTGAAGTGACATGACCAGCCCAAGGGCATACATGGTTAATTGTGACCCAGCTGGAAAAACAACTTCATGAATATTTTCCAAGGACTGGGAACTTTGGAGGATCGTGAAACACTAAATGATGAGAGAGCAGAAGATAGAGAGAATGAAAAAAGATGAGGTGGTAAGAGGGGGAAGGAATAGAAGGATTAAGAGAACAGAAGGAAGGCAGATTTGCTTAGGGGGAGAGGGAGCGAATGGGCCAAGAATAGCAACATAAAAGGAAAAAGACAAAGTAATGAGAAAAACTGACTGAGATCGTTTACAGCAGAGGTTCTCCACCTTAGCACTCTTGGCGTTTGGGGCCAGCTGATCCTTTGTTGTGGAGGGCTGTCCTGTGCATCGTAGGATGTTTTGCAATGTCCCTAGCCTCCTACCCACTAGATCCCAGTAGCACCTCCTGCCCAAGCTGTGACAACCAAAACCATTTCCAGATACTGCCAAATGTCCCCTGGGGGGCAGATCAGCCCAAGTCCAGAACCACTGCTCTATAGCATTGTTCTCCACTGAGACCACTGGAGAAATACTCCCCCCCACTCCCACCTTATTGCTGGAAAGGAATCTAAAATACCTGCCGTAAGAGGAAATCAGAAGCAAAACATTTGAATGCATTTTAGAGAATGTCCCCAAACCATAAGGTTGTGTGTGCTGCAAGGCAGGAAAGGAAAATTAATAAATAAAGCCCATTTTTCAGATAAAGAAAATAAGACTGGAAATATATAATTTGCTTTGGGCACTAAGATGAGTCAGAGAGAAATGAGTAAGAGAAACATGAACTTAGGCTCTGACCTTTAGAAAGAAGAAAAACAATTTGACCACTAACCCCTGCCCACTTCAATGCTGGATCTTTGTGAGAAAAAGGAAGGAAATTTCCACTCTACCTAGAAGCTGATGAAGCTCAGGAATTGGTAGTAACATTGAGAATTTTTTTTTCCTATGAAGGATAAAAGCAGAGAGTGGTTAAGAGTTAGATTCCCTGATCTAAATTAAAAAGAAAAAGTCATTGTGCACCAAACGCTCTAAAGTACCTCACGTGTATCATCTCCCCAAAACCTCACATCAGCCCTTCCAATTGGGCCCTGTTATTATTTGACAGATGACGAGCTGAGGGTCAAAAGTTAGGTAACTTGCACAAGGTCACACATTAAGTGAAGAGACCGAGATTTCAAACCAGGCCTGCCCAATTCTCAAGGCAGGACAACAACCTCTTGGCATCCCTGCCTCTATGCCATTGACAAAGCCTACTCTTGTAGGGTCGCCATTCTGTCTCATTTTAGAGTGTTTTTTAAGAAATCCCACAGTTCACTTCATCATGGACATGGACAAAAGTATCGGGCATTGCTTGTAACAGAGGCGTCCCATCTGGAAGCTCCCGGGACGGGGTGGAGGGGGGCTCACCTACATCCTAACTATGCAGGAAAATCAACAGAATATATCTCATAAGGTGCTGTCAGAATCCCAGTCCTGGGCTTGTACCCATCCCATTCCCTTCCTCTGGCTGCCTTTCCCAGAACACAGAGGGTATCTGCCCTTCCCCAGCCCCCAACAACCACCGCTGCCCTGGCCCAGCTGGGCTGCCATGTTCCTGGCAAATGCTTTGCTTCCTTTCTTTCATCAAAACAATTAGGGCATCACTGTCAGACTTTAGATTTTTTTTTTTTCATTATTGAAGTATAGTTTCACATACAGTGTTGTATTAGTTTTAGCTGTAAAGCAGAGGGGTTTGACAATTCTATAGATAAGCATAGTCACCATTTGTCACCATATAACATTATTACAATATTATTGACGATATTCCCTATGCTGTCTTTTCATCCACATTTTTTGTGTGTTTTAATTTAAATTACATTAACCAACATATAGTATATTATTAATATTTGATGTAGTGTTCAACGATTCATTAGTTGCGTATAACACCCAGTGCTCATCACATCACGTGCCCTCCTTAATGCCCATCACCCGGTTACCCCATCCCCCCCACATTTTTTTTAAGGCCATTCTTTTTAGATCAGTTTTAGATTCATAGCAAAATTGAGCAGAAGGTGCAGAGATTTTTCATATACCCCTGTCTCCACACAGGCACAGCCTCCCTCATTACCAACATCCCACCCCACCCCACCCCACCGAGGGGTACATTTGTTACCGTTGACGAACCTACACTGACACGTCATCATCATCACCCAAAGTCCATAGTTTACTTTAGGGTTTACTCTTGGTGATGAATTTTTAAATTTTTGTTTGAAGAACTTTTTTGGGAACCACCCTTGGTATTTTTAAAAAGAACTATGGGATTATATTGTAAAAGCCATTTTGTTTCCACCAAAAGGAGGACTTTAGAAGGCAAGAGTTTTTTTTTTTATGCCTTTCCCCTCCTGCGAAAATACTCTGTGAGTTATTTGGATGGGTAGTACAGATGTTTCATGCCTCCCCTTGCTTCCAGGATGACAAATAGTTACATTTAGTTATAATAATAGTTATATATTATAGTTATAATAACAACGGCAGACAGTATGATCTGCTTACTCTGAGCCAGGCCCTCTTCTGCATGAGCCGTGCACTTTAGACTTTTGTACATGAAGAACCGGTGTCCAGAGAAGGAACGTTATTTGTCTGAGGTCATACAACTAAGTAGTGCAAAAACTTCATACAATGAAAGAGTGGAAATTTTTCATTATGCTTAAAAAGGATATCTGCTTTCAGGGCGCCTGGGTGGCTCAGTTGGTTAAGCGACTGCCTTCGGCTCAGGTCATGATCCTGGAGTCCCGGGATCGAGTCCCGCATCGGGCTCCCTGCTCAGCGGGGAGTCTGCTTCTCCCTCTGACCTTCCTCCCTCTCATGCTCTCTGTCTCTCATTCTCTCTCTCAAATGAATAAATAAAAAATCTTAAAAAAAAAAAAAGGATATCTGCTTTCAATACAAGCTGCATTTAGGCAGTTCTCAGGGTGCGGCCTTGCTTTCTTCCACGAATATTTATTGAAACCTTCCCATGAGCCATTCAGAGAAGGATGGTGCTTCAGGCAAGATTAGAATTCCTAGCCTTGATTTCAGCACTGGATAGAGACACATAAGGTCATTAGAAAGTCTTTGTAACAGGAGAAAAATCTCTCTCCTCTTTCATGCCCCCAGGCAGCAATACCCCTCCCATTTCCCCTCTCAGGAGATGGCAGCACCCAGTACCTCCTTTCTGTTCATCTTCATCCACTCAACCCAGGGCTTCCACTCCTGCTTCGCCAAATGCCGACCAAGGTGAACAGCGCGCTCCTACAGGCCAGGGTCTTCCTCTTACTCATCATCTCTGTGGCATTTGACACTCTTACTGACTTCCTCTTCCTGGAAACTCCCTTTTCTTGCAACTCTGGCTACTTTCTGAGACCACCCTGTTTCCCACACCCCTCCCACTCTTCTGAGGCTCTCTCGAAATCTCTTTCAGTACAATTAATTTTGAAACTTGGAACTTTAAACATGCTTTGTGCATCATTAACCTACAATGGTTTTGATGAACTAAATCAGCACCATGCCCACTGATGGGAAGAGAAAACTGGGAGGGGAAGGCCTTGAGCTTGCCCCGTGATTCAGTGAGAAGCTGCATTCCCAGCTCCAGCACAGCGATGAGCTTGGCTGTGCCTCTTCTGGGCATTTACTGTCAACCTTCAAAGCAGGAGCAGCTCATTGTTTGCTGTGAACTATATTTAGGAAAGACAAAGCCTGCCGGGTATGGAAAGACTGCAGGTTTGGGCAGAGGGTGGGGCTTTAAAGGCCTGGACCCGTGAACAACACTCATTTCATTGAGGGCTAATTTTATATGTGAATTTTCTAACAATAGGGCCCCAGGTTCTGCTGCCCTTAAAGGGTTGCAGATTTTCCCTCCCAGTGACAGATTGCACAGAAGACATAAAACTCCTTCCAGTCATCCCAGAATTAGGTCCATAGATTTCCAGTTATAGAAGAGAGCCATTCTGGGTAACGCAGCAGATGTAAATTGTGTGCCTGAATTGATTTTGCATTAATTTCTCGTAGGCTATTTCCATGCTGCTTAAATACCACTTTTTAAAGTTTTTATGGTATTGTATTTTAAAAGCTGATCTGTTTCCACCAAAGAGAGGGCTCCAAGAGGCAAAAGCTGTTTTTCAAACCCTTCCTCTTGTGGGAAAGTATTTTCACCAGTGACGAGTTCTTGGTAACGAGCTGTCTGTTTGCACAACTCCTGAGTGCATATTCTCGTGCTTCTTCTGGATTCTTCCTTTTGCAAGACACATCATGGGGCACAAGCTTCAGCTTTCATACCTCCTTAAATGACCAGCCCTGCATCCACTGAAAGGGAGTAAAGTGGCCAGGTAGGGGCCCAAGGGCTCAGATAAGGGTACCGTGTGTCCTTACTGTACAGTGTCTTATGCTGTGAGCTCTTGGCTCTCCTACTTGAACCAAATGCTTCTAGAAACCACCAGATGAAGAGCAAAAAGGTAATCTATAAACCCATCTTTTTTTTTTTTTTTTTAAGAGAGATAGGGGGTTGGACTCAGACTGAAGTCCTGAACCTGATACAGGAGCTCACCTTAAAACTATCAAAGCACACACTCTCATATGTAAAGCTACGTAGCATTCGGCAAAGTAACTACATCAGCTGTTCCTGCTACCAACACGTGCCTGGAGCAGGGGCTCTGGAGTTGCACTTCTCCATTGCTGTGGCCATGTTTGGTAGGCATAGGTTTATTTTTGAGACTTTTTGCAAATGGTTTGATAAATTCCCAGTTAAGTCTTAAAGTACTGAGAAAATTGAAAATGCAATCGAATAGGTGTGTGCAGCTATGATGAAAACGAAAGTTTCCATGAAAATGTAAAGAAAAGGAAGATGAATGTGGATCAATGACAGGAATCCTTCCCCGTGACAAAGAGGGAGATATACAACAAGGAAGGAGCAATTGACAGTCAGCCAGTAGTTAGAACACCAGCACTGACGTCGGATTTCTGTTATACTAAGACTGATTCACAAGAAGGCTCTGGACTCAAGGACAATTGGACTAAAAATTCCCTTTAGGGATGTAATCTCAAAGGGAAAGGTAATTTTGCACCAAGCCTCGGCATGTACCAGGGGCCTGCTCATTTTTAGATTCTAGCACCACCTAGAGGCGAGAATGAAATAATTTCCGCCCACCGCTGAGCCAAAGGAATCTTTCCTCTATTAACCGTTTTCCCGTTTTCAAGGCACGTGCATTTTAATATCTCATTTGATACTCAGGTAATTTTCCTTGAGATAGGAATTCCTACTATCTTCATGGTATAGAGGAGGAAATTAATCTCTCAGCAGCTTACTGTACAAAGAATTTGACCAATTTTTCACGTGACCAAGTGTTCTCCAGGAGTTAATTTTTTTTAACAATGGTATTCAAGTATAGTTTCCATACCGTGAAATTCACTAATGTTAAATATACAAGTCAATAATTTTTAGTCAATTTACTGAGTCGTGCAGCCATCACCATAATGCAGGTTTAGAACGTTTTCATTAGCACCGCTCGATGCCCTCAGCCTCTTTCCCACTGCATCTCCCCCCGCCCCGCCCCCGGCCCAGGTAATCACCACTCTGTTTTCTGTCTCCATAGATTTCCGTTCCTGGGTGTTCCATATGAATGGAATGATACAACACGTGCTCTTTTGTGGCTGGCTTCTTCCACTTAGCACCACGTTTTTGAGGTTGATCCAGGTTCAGCATTTATCATATTTCATTCCTTCTAACTGCTGAGTAGTGTTCTGTTGTATCGATGGACCACATTTTACTTGTCCATTAATCAGTTGGTGGATATTTGGATTGTTTCCAGGTTTTTGCTATTGTGAATAATATTCATGCGAAAGTCATCTTTTTAAGCAAGAATCTTTCATTACTTAAGAAGGCAGTGAATAAAATGTGTAAAATGAGATTGATTACCTAAATTATGTGTATTGGGGGGAAATTAGAATAAACTATCTGGAGATGCCCAAGAGAAAGACGTCTGGGTCCTATGTTCAATATATATACCCAGGAACCAAGGGGTCTTGGAAATAACACTCTTGCAAAAACGAAGTGTGGGGAAATAATTGAGGATGTCCTTTAATGGATTAACAGGATTCAAAGACAATTGTTGTTGTTTAAGTGATCTCTATGCCCACTGTGGGGCTTGAACTCACAACCCCAAGATTATGAGTCGCATGCTCTACCAACTGAGCCAACCAGGCACGCCTCAAAGACAGTTCTTAAAGAAATTTTTTCTTGTTGAGTCAATGCAATATGTAGCAGATACAGACTTTGTTAACACATCTGAGGTTGGGGGCTTCCATTATATTCCTCTCATCATGAAGACAGTGTCAAGAGGTCCTTTCAAGAGTTAAAAATAAACTATGGGGTCAGATGCATCTGAGTCTAAATCCAGGCTCTGCCAATATGTTTAAGGCCGTGGTTGGTCAGTATTCTCATCAGCATCCTGGAAGGCAAGAGCATCCACTTTATAAGGCCCATGTGAGGACTCGCTAGGATGGTGTAGCACTTAGGATGCTAGCACTTAGCACAAAGCCTGGCACACAGTGAGTGCTGATGTTATTTTTGTAGGGTTGGATTGTGCCCTAGATACCCAGAAACAATGACCTTGACCTCTGCTTATTCCAGAGAACGTTTTATGTGTTTTCACTGGATGTTTCTGGCTTGAGGTCCAGGCAAACAGAGGTATAAATTTCTTTTAGAGGTGATACAATGTTTGTGGAAATGGAACCTTATTTAAAAAATATTGCTTATCACCCAGAATGCCATAGGCTGGTAGGAAGATGTAGTGCAAATCTGAAGGGAGTGCTTAGGACTTAGGGGGACAAACATCAGAGCAGTTAGCATGATAAGTTAGCAACTCATTTTGCATATAAAAACATTGCCTAAGACTACAGAGTTTTCTCTATTTATGGAAACCAGTCAAGGTTCTGGGGTTTAATCAAAATTTAATACCCTGTGAGGGGAAATATGAAGAATACAAATTCTCAGTAAATAAGCAATATGTCAAATGCAGTAATTGCCAGTTTTAAACAGTCCTTTCTGCTGTCCCTCTCCTTGTCAGCCTGTGCACCTGATTTGTAGTTAGGAAAACATGGCCAGAGCCATATTAAGTCTCCAGGAAAACAGAGGAATGAAATACATATTCTGTAGCAGGAACTATGTCAGAGACTCAACAAAACCAATATCTTTAAAATGACAAAGTGACATATTCAAGAGGATTTAAATCAGGGGATTTCCCCCCAAGAAGATTTGAAGGCTCTTATTTCATGTGAGGCAGGGCAGGTGAGACTTCCGGGAGCCGCACACACCCTGATATTCACCAGAGTGTAAATTTAAGAGGCTGAAGTAACCAGAAATCTTTCCGTTGAAGAAGCCCAAGATCGGCGGAGGGAAACTCATTGAATGCGCTGCTGGGACACAGAAGAATGCAAATACACATGTGCTGCAGGCCCTACTTAGGGAAACACCGGACGGAACCGCCGTGGTGAGACACAAGCGTGGGGAGTCACGATCCTATCAGATATGTTGGTACATTGACTTACAGGCACCAATTTTTGTCGCCTCGTCGCCACACCGCTTGCCCTGTGACTCTGCAATTTGCACGAGAGGCCTGGGTGCTGGGTTTAAACACGAGACTACCTGTGGCCCCTGGATGGTGGGCAGGGCGACCAAGTGCCGGTCGTGAGGAGGCGTGTGTGCTTTCAGTCACCCCATTGTGCCTCTGCCATTATTATGAGAAGAAAATGTTGTGGTCAGCCCAGTGTAAGGAGGAGGAGGAGAGACGCAGGAAGCAGGTCTGGACGCACACTCAGCCTAGATCAGCCGACGCCCCCCTCCCCGCGCCCCGCCTCCCCCCACCAACCCGCAGATGCACCAGCCAGAGTAGGTAATCGTTGTGTAAAGCCGCGGGATTCTGAAGCTGTCATTATGGTTACTGATATAAATGGCTATTTTATAGGGCTAGTTGGAAGAAACACTGAGAGATTATTAACCTGAGACCTATCAGATCTTCCTCTTCACATTTATTCTATCTGGATAGTAGAAAGTTAAATTTTCTACAGAAACCTGAGCATATCCTATATCAAAAACTGATAGTTGGACCATGTGAGAACCTACAAGCAATATCCAGGCAGACTGATCTAGGATGGGGGTTGGGAGCAAGGGTGCTTGGATCTTTATTTAGATAATTCTATCTCATGCAGCCTACTCTGAAGACACTCCTCTTTTTATACCCTCCTTCCCCAAATGACAGAAGACGTGCTGGTTTTTGTTTTTCTACTCGAAGTCCTCTCTTTCCAAATCCAGCTGGGTTTTGTGCATCATGAATTCCCATTTGTCAGCCTTGTAGACTGATGTTGGGGTACCCCTAAGAGCTGGCAGAACCTTCTGACTTAAAGTAAGAGGGGAGCAGGTATCAGGGCCATGCTGAGAGCATAGGGAACCCCTAGTAGAGCTGATTGGACACAGGAATTGGGACAAATCTTGGGGCCAGGTCTGGGTTGGAACTTTATTCCTAATTGCTTATGAGGCTAGCAGGTCCAGATTTGCTACTTCATACATCTTAACTCCCTCTTGGATAAATGGAGGGCTAGGGCTCCAATTCCAGGCTGGAATTCCAGAAGCCTGAGTTGGGTATGAGGTTGGGGTGGGCCAGTGGACAGCAGAGGTATGAAGCAAGGGCCAGTCCTAAGCACCAACCAGTAAGAGGCAATATAGTCAGAACCAGACTGGAACAGCTGGAACACGCTGGAACAGCAGGTAGGATTGGGGCCTGAAGAGATGCTCTGGGCCCCACTACATGGCTGGGGTGGGGGTGGAGGGTTGGGTAGGTCCTACTGGCTTTGGCTGGCTAGGGCTCCCGGCTAGTTTGGAGCCAGGCTCAGTGAGGATGAGGTGGGAGAAGTTGTACTGGTCTGGGCCTACCAAGCACGAGTAGCAGTGAGAGCCCTTACTTCAGGCTGGCTTTCTTTCCTGAATTCTTATCTCTGAATAAGATGAGTTATGAAGACCAAAAAAATCACCTGGCATGTTCCAGCTTTTTGGCTGTTTAGAACTCGCTAGAGAAAGGTCTTTCTTCCACTGCCAACCAGGAATTTTTGTACTTCAAAATGTCTGAGCCTACTCCTGCATGCCCCCACCACTTTATTTTCCTGCCAGGAAATAACAGCTTTCTGCCTCCTTGAAGGGGATTAAGTCAATGTCTCACTGAGAGCTGAAGATAGAAGCTAAAGAGGAGATGAGGCATGATCCTAAGAAAAAGAGCTTTAGCTTCTCTTGAAGAGAGGAAAGACAGTAAGTGGCTATCTGCACATATGGTGACTTACTATGCTATTGGGGTGACTAACCATCCAGTTTGCTTTAGACTGAGGGATTTCCTAGGACAAAAGTCCTTCTGTATTAATACTGGGCCGGTCACTGGATTTATGCCCTAAAAGATGACAGAGTTTTTAAAGGGTTAGCATATGGATGCAAAGGAACAGAATACCTGGTAATGTGGCCATATAGGGTATACATTGCCAAGTAACAAATTGTATTAGTTTTCTATTGCTACATGACAAATTACTGCAAATTTAGTGGCTTAAGTCAGCACACATTTATTATCTCACAGTTTCCCTGGGTTAGGAGTCTGGGTCTGGCTCAGCTGGTCCTCTGCTCAGGGTCGTACAAGGCTATAATCAAGGTGTCAGCTGGGCTGCATTTTCATATAAAGGCTTGTCTGGGGGAAAATATGCTTCCAAAATCATTCAGGTTGTTGGCAGAATTCATTTCCTTGCATCTATAGAACTCCTGATGGCTTGCTTCTTTAATAACAGAGAAAGAGTCACTGGCCTCAGAGAGGACCCAGTTCCTCTCTTAGGCCTTTCACTTGATTAAGTCAGGGTCACCCAGGATAATCTCTCTCTTGATTAACTCAGAATCAACAGACCTTATTTATATCTGCAGAATCCCTTCACCTTTGCCATATTCTATTGGCTAGAAGCAAGTCACATGTCCCATCCACACTTAAGGGGAAGGGATTGTGCAGGATGTGAACACCTGCGATTTGGAATCACCGCGGCCATCCTACAAACCTTTGTCGTACAATTCATCTTAAAGCATACTGGCTTAAAAAACACTTCTTTGAAAAAAAATGTTATTTCCTCATGATTCCATGGGCCAGTAATTTGGGCTGGGTTTAGCTGGGCAGGGTTTTTTTTTGTTTTTTTTTTTAAGATTTATTTATTTATTTGGGGGGTGACCGGGGGGTGGAGGGTGGGGGAGGGCAGAGAGAGAGAGAAAATCTCCAGCAGACTCCCTGCTGAGCTTGGAGCCAGACGCGGGGCTCCATCTCACCACCCTGAGATCATGACCTGAGCCGCAATGAAGAGTCGGACGCTTAACTGACTGAGCCTCCCAGGCGCCCCTAGCGGGCAGTTCTGCTGTTACACCTGCGGTCACGCATGTGATTACAGAGAGCCGGCGGATTGGCCCTGAGCCTGTTTGTTAGTCTAGGAGGTCTCAGCTGGGACAGCATGATGTGGCCCCATGGGGTCTCATCCTCCAGTGGAAAGACCCGGGCTTCTTCACGTGGCAGTCCGACAGTAGCCAGAGAGAACAAGCCCTAGGGTGCAAGTTGTTTTCTAGCTTGCAGCATGTTTTCTACTACCTCATTGGCCAAAGCAAGTCATCTGGCAAAAGCTTGAGTCAGTGTGGGAGGGAACTACACAAGGGCATGCATAGAGGGAGAGGGATTCATTAAGGGTCATTACTGTAACAATTTACCACAATAGCATTGGGAGATGCAATCAAAAATCCTCTTGCTCAGCTGTGGAAGTAGGGCCAATAATTACCCGACTCCTAGTGGAACAGGAAGGCTATACAGCCCGCATAGCAATAGCAGTTACAAAGTCCTCAAGAAGGGAGGCCTGTCCCCAAGTTTTCTGGATAGTCTGAGCTTTATGGGTTTCATAAATGGCCCTAGGTAGAGGGAGGGACCTTCTGACGTTGGACCTCTCAGTACACTGGCAAGTGCAGATTTGGAAATGGCTTTAGTTTGACTTAGAAAAAATAAAGCATAAGAGGCTTGAGCAGTAACTTTATGCTAACTGTGTATTTTTACTGGGATCTTTATAATTTGAAATCATAACACCTTGTTGCACATTTCACATCATGATCACCCCCCTGGAAAAGCCCTTGTTAGCTTTTTCCTTACAGCTCCATTACTCAAACTGGGTAAATTCCAGCACAGACAAGAATCTTTTATGACAATACCCAAACTCCTAATAACTGCAGTCATAAAGGCCACTGAAATATCTGCATCATAGGCTAAAAAGAATGAAAGCACAGAATTTTAAATGAGAAATGATGAGCAAAAATAACAAAAACTTTGAGATTTCACATACATCCTGAATAAATGAAGGAAAGGAGAACGTGGATGAGAGAAGGAAGTGGGAGAAAGAAGCATGGCGCTCTTCTTCCTTTTCTGTTATTACCTGGATTCAATAATAATGTTTTTTTTAAACGTTAATTAAAATTAGGTGGTGTATTACCTTAAACCAATTTGGTCTTTCGTGTAGGTTCTGTGGTGGTGGGTATTGCGAGCTTCCCGTGACTGGAGTTTGTGAGAGCCATAGATTTCCTCCACGACCTTTCTACTGGGTAGTCTGTTACAGCTATAGGGAGCTCGGATGAAATGCTTCCATACATAAAAGCATGTGTTAGCAAACAGGCACATGAGAAGTCATGCCTGTTCCTTAAGCTCAGAAAAAAGACTATGCCCTCTTGCATGGCTGAAGGCTCCAATATTCCTAGAGTAGGATTTTATTCTTTTTAGCCTAAAGCACGATTCAATAGTCTTCCACTGGATCATGCAACAGACTTAGCTGTACTTCTCTTCAGTGTTGGCACACAGGACCTGATGGAATCCTAGACTTGAGGTGTTACTCTGATGATAGTAGGGCATGGACTTGCCTGGTTCTGACACCATATATCTTAAACACCATGTGCCCATAAAAATATATTTCTTATAAATATAATGCACAAAGGCACTCTTGAAAAATTTGACACATTAGAGACAAAGTCAAAATCTTCTCTATGATAGTCCCCAATCTCAGTTTCATTCCTGAAGGGAAGCACTATTCTGTGTGAGTCTTCCTACAATGTTTCTATGTGTTATATACTTAGATACGTACTTAAAAACTTTTTACATAAAGGTCATGTTATTCCAAAATGACTTTTTTACTTTTTATCTCCCCAACTTATTATTGTGAAAGTTTTCAAACATATGGAAAGTTGAAAAAGCATTAGTCCTCATATAATCTCCACCTAGGTTCGACAATTGCTTACATTCTGCTATATTTACTCTATCTTTTTCAACAAATTCCTATATTTTACTGTATCTTTTGAGAGTTTTCATTCTTTTTTGAGCGAGAGGGAGTACATGCGCACATGCCCGTGTGTTGGGGTAGGGAGCGGCAGAGGGAGAGGGAGAGAGAGAATCCCAGGCAGACTCCATGCCCAGCGTGGAGCCCCACATGGGGCTCGATCTCACAACCCTGAGATTATGACCTGAGCTGAAATCGAGAGTTGGACGCTTAACCAACTGAGCCACCCAGGCGCTCCAATACCTCATTCTTAAATACATCACATGCAGCTCTGAAAAATATTTCTATCATCGAAACATAATTACCAAGTCCCCTAATTTTGATTCTGAAAGTGTTATAAAAACTTTGGAAAGAAAGAAGAGCATAAAGAAGAAAAGGAAAACAGAAATAAGACCATCACCCAGAGATAACTCTACTCACATTTTGCTCTTTAATTCTAATCTTCTTTTTGTTCTTTTTTTTTTTATTATTATTTCTTTGTCAGAGAGAGAGAGAGCACAAGCAGGGGGAGAGGCAGAGGGAAGAGGAAGAAGCAGGCTCCCCGCTGAGGAGAGAGCCTGACATGGGGCTCGATCCCAAGACTCTGGGATCATAACCCGAGCCGAAGGCAGATGCCCAATGGACTGAGCCACCCAGGTGCCCCTAATCTTCTTTTTAAAATACATATTTCTTAAAGTTGATTTTTAAGCAAAAATCAACATTTCCTAAGGTGTATTTCATGAGATGTTAAAAGGCATTCTGTGACAAAAAGAGTTCACTTGTTCACTAAATTTTAAATGTGTGTGTTTTTTTTTTTAAGATTTTATTTATTTGACAGAGAGAGACATAGCCAGAGAGGGAACACAACCAGGGGGAGTGGGAGAGGGAGAAGCAGGCTTCCCGCCGAGCAGGGAGCCCGACTCCGGGGGGGGGGGGGGGGCCCGATCCCAGGACCCTGGGATCATGACCTGAGCCAAAGGCAGATGCTTAACGACTAAGCTACCCAGGCGCCCCTTAAACATGTAAGTTTTTAAAGCTTTCCATGTGATTCCAATGTGCTGCCTTATGCTTGTGCTTACCAAAATGCAATGTCCATAAAATCACTCATTTGTTCAAATGCAGATTCTGATCAGTGGGGACCAAGATCCCACATTTCTAGCATCTTCCTAGTTGATGCTGAAGCTGCTGGTCTGTGGACTCTCTTTTGAGTATGAAGCCTTCACAGCACAAGGGAAGGGTGATGGGATAGGGCAGTGATGTGGTATAAATTCAGAAGGCTCTTTCTAAATAACTACTGTACCTACCTGAGGCCTGCTGCTTTAAAAGTCTCAGGTTATAAGTTTAGTATAATAATAAAAACAACCACCTTTTATTGAGTAATCCCTACATGTATGTGCTCTGGATACATTATCCCACTTAGACCTCAAAATGCCCCTCGGGAGTAGTGCAGCAATGCTGTTGATGCCCCATCCCATACCCCCTTGCTCCACGTCCACATCCACCTGAGGCCATGGTGGACGGTTCCCATGCACCTGCTTACCTTCAGCACCCATGTTGCTCTCCTGCTTGGCCATGGGATCAGGGAAGCCTGGAATGCCAACCACTGTCCGATCATGGTTTATTTCACATACGCTATTTAAATAAAAGAATGTTCATAGAAGTTTTACTAATAATAGCTCCAAGATGTAAACAACCCAAAAATCCATTGACAGAAGAATGGATAGAGTACAGTTTATTTATACACCAGAAATCCGCAGAGCAATAAAAAATAATGAACTGCTGCTGCATGCGACAATATGGATGAATCGCACAGATACCGTGTCAGGCAAAAGAAGCCCAACACCTTACAAGAAGTGCAAGGACAAGAAAAACTAATTAACAGTGATAGAAGTCAGTATGGTTATGAGTGGGGGGATGAGTGAGGAGTGTTAAGGGGGAAAGGGCACCTACCAGGGTGCTGGAAACGTTCCATATCATGAGCTGGGTATTGGTTTCATGTACATATGTAAAAGTCTCTCAAGCAGTACTCTTTAATACTTGTGTGTTTCCTGTACTTCACTCTGTTTTTCATTTCACACCTAAAAAAAACCCCAGAAACCAAAACCAAAACCAAAACCAACCAAACAAAAGAGTACAGACCATGGTGGCTAATGGTGGTTCTCTAGCAGCTTAGCTGAGCAGCACTCCCAGTCAGGCTGTTCTGCCAGCTACAGTAGCTTTACTGGTCTGATCAGCTCAGCCCCCACCACTTGGTTCCAGCTATTGAGCTGGTGAACACATTCTTTTCTTTCTTTCTTTTTTTCAAGTTTTTATTTTAATTCCAGTTAGTTCACATACAGTGTTATGTTAGTTTTAGGTGTACAATACAGTGATTCAACACTTGCATACATCACCTTATGCTCAACACAAGTGCCCTCCTTAATCCCCACCACCTGTTTCACCCATCCCCCCACCCACCTTCCCTCTGGTAACCATCAGTTTGTTCTCTATAGTTAAGAGTCTATTTCTTGGGGCGCCTGGGTGGCTCAGTCGGTTAAGCGACTGCCTTCGGCTCAAGTCATGATCCTGGAGTCCCGGGATCGAGTCCCGCATGGGGCTCCCTGCTCAGCGGGGAGTCTGCTTCTCCCTCTGACCCTCCTCCCTCTCGTGCTCTCTGTCTCTCATTCTCTCTCTCGCAAATAAATGAATAAAATCTTTAAAAAAAAAAAAAAGAGTCTATTTCTTGGTTTGTCTCTCTCCTTCTCTCTTTTTCCCCTTGCTCATTTGTTTTGTTTCTTATATTCCACATATGAGTGAAATCATATGGTATTTGTCTTTCTCTGATTGACTTATTTCACTTAGCATTATACTCTCTAGCTCCAACCATGTCATTGCCAATGATAAGGTTCCATTCTTTTTTATGGCCGAGTAATATTCCCTTATATAGATATAGATATAGATCACTTTTTTTCATTTTTGTCAAACTTTTTATTTAGTATTCTGTCGTTGCTTAACACACATTTAAATGGTCTTATTATTAGAAGGAAAAGAGGAGGTGCTTGCAGATTTCCAAGGAAATGTCAGAAAGGCAAAATATGGCTAGCATTATCCATTTGCTTTTTTGGATTACTGGGCGAATAGCACTTTCCTTACGTAAGCATCTGTTCTTGGGTTTTTTGTACTGAGAACATTGACATCTCAGTTTGAAGACATTCTGAAATCCTAAGAGTAGCATACCCTGGCCACCCTCTAATAGCTAGTTTGTTTGTATAGGCAGAAGGAGTCACCTCTCTATTTTAGATGGCTAGATGTTTGTGGAAGGTCTTAGAATTGCTTGCCTCATTTACTAGGAAAAATCAAGATATAGGAAGTGGCCTTTAGGGACATTTTTACTTTATATACCACATCTTCTCTATCCATTCATCATCAATGGACACTTGGGCTGCTTCCATCATTTGGCTATTGTAAATAATGCTGCTATAAACATTGGGGGGGGGGCATGTATCCCTTTGAATTAGGAACACATTCTTTTCAATCCCCAGCAGGTAAGAAGTTGACAAGCAGTTTTGTTTTTCATCAGAAGGACAGCAGGACACATTCACTTTCTTGTCCCAGGGCTACGTTAATTTTCCTGCTCTCTTTGATAGAATACAGCCCAGAGGGGTGTTAATATTTTGACATTCACACAACATAGTAGTACTCCACTGTATTGATCATATCAAGTTAACTTGGGGAGCAGTAAGTGGTGAGTTCTCCGGATGCCTTGGTAAGACACATGTGAGCCAGATGGTGTAAAAAAAAAAAAACCTACCAAAATCCAGGGGGCAATTCTGTAAAGTTTTTAGAGATCCAATAATCTGCTGCATGCCAGAACATCCCCATTAAAAAAAAAAAAAAAAAAAGGACAAATTACTGCATCTACATTAAGAAAGAAGAGCAGGCTTATCACAGCCCCTCAGAGAGACGATCACCAGCAGAGGTCTGAGGCCCAGGTTAATGGGTCCCCTCCTTCAAGCTTCTAGGTTTTAAAAACCCCATCTTCCCTTTGCTTTTCCAGCTCAGGGGTAGAAGCTGCTTCCTGCAGATACCATCTCTATGGTACTTCAGTATTACCACCTGGCCTTTTCAGTCCTCCAATGACAGTTTAGTCCATCCTTATGTTAAATGCTCTCTGTTCAAATGACCAGTGTGGTTCCTTCTTTTATCAGTCAGGATTCAAAACCAATAGGAGATTATATATTAAGAGATTTCTTGCCAAGAATTATCTTATGCAATGGTGGGGGCTGGCTAGGCAAGGCTGAAATCTGTAGGGCAGGCCATTAGGAATGGGGGGGTTGCTGGAGCTGTTGGGTGTGAACTCTACTCTCTGCACGCAGAATTTCTACTTCCTCAGGAAAGCCTCAGTTCTGCTCTTAAAGCCTTTCAACGGGTGGACTCAGGCCCACTCAGAGTATCCAGGATAATTTCCCTACTGAAGGCCAACTGATTATGAACTTTAATCTCATCTCCCAATACCTTCACAGACACATCTGGCTGAGGGTTTGTTCAAAGAAATGGGGACTGACTAGCCCTGTTGACAATCACAGCCTTCCCCTTCAAGCTGTGATTGATGGCTATACACACGAAGAGCTTCTCGAGTGTCCGAGCATCTCTGCCACTTTGCCTGAGGCCTATCTCAGGCTACGAGAGTTGTGGTGCATGTGCTACCTGTGAAGTGGGACGGAGCCCGCTGCTACAGCCGCAGCCTGCTCACGGATGCTCTCATATCGGTGCTTCCCTTTCCCTGCCTCACTTCTCCCTCTCCTCCACTTGTGCTTTCTGGGGTTACCTCCCCAGCAAATTACCTGCATCCCAGTCCATCCTGCAGGGTCTGCCATTGAGAAAACACCGAGTATGACAAGTATCGTTGTCAACTCCATTCTATGCCTTCTTTCCCTCCATAATAGCCAAAATAACACCCTACAAATGTATTGCATCCATCCTCCCACCTCAACCCCACTTAGAATTCTCCAGTGGATTCTTAAGACTTAGGATAAAATTCAAACTCCTAGCTAAGACTTAAAAATTCTACCTGGTCTGCCCTTGCTGTGACTCCAATGTCAATTCCCACTATCCCCTCCCTCACTTTCGGCTATACTGGCCTGCTGCTGTGGCTTAATCACCCCAGAGTCCTCCCTGCCTCACACTTTGCCCTCACACTTTGTCCCTACTGTTGGAAACATTTCCACCTCTGCCTTTCTATGGATGACTCCTCTCACCATCCAGATCTCTCTGAACTGCCACTCCCTTAGAGAGATCTTCCTTAATCATCCTAACTAACATAACACTCTCTTCCAAGTCTGGCAAATTCATTATTCACCCCACACCGCCACCATTTTTCTTTTAGGACTTTCTCCCATCTGAAATTCTTTTCTTCTTCTTCTTTTACTTCCTTATTATCTGTTTCCTTTCCCTCTGTGGGCAAGTGCTGGCCTATATTGTTCACCAGTTATCCTCAGAACTCGGAATGGTGCCTATGACATCGTAGACCCTCGTTAAATATTTGGTGAATAAATAAATAATTAAAAAACACACAAAGAGCCAGAGCTCTTTGAGGCTCTCAGACACTGAAATTCACTTCAGACCATGTCTGTGAGTCATTGTGGGGATGACTAAGGTGGAGTAAATGTGAATTTCACAAGTGTTGGAGTAGAGGTCAAGATACTGAGAGGTCAAGGTGTTAGAAGAGTTACCCATCTGGATGAGATGACCCTAGTAAACAGTAAATAACAATGAAAAATCTCTGTGGTTGGGGTGGAAGTGAACAAAGGATTGGTAGATGATAGGCAGAGAGTAATAAAATATAAAATTGAGGCATTAGTTGTGTTTTGTTTTCTTTTGTTTTTAAGATTCTCAAAAATCCCCTCCAGATTTTTTATTGTATTGTTAATTCTAAAGGCACTCCATATTCCTATTGTTCATTTCTTACCATGTTTAGATGTTACAGATTTTCTTACCATGTTTCCCATAATACTCTCAAACATAGTACAGGGATTCACATAAAGTAAGCACTCAATAAATATTTGTGTAGTAAAAGAAACTGGGGTTTAGGATGATTGTGTTACTTGCTGAAAGATATTGCGTAAAATATTGACAGAGTTGGGCTTTGACCCCAGAGTCCATTCTCTTAATTATTTGTCTATGGACTGTTGTAGTAAATAGACTTATGCTTTCCTGCAGAGTTACAACTGTGTATGTTTTTAAAATTCCCCAAATCCTTTTAGGATAAGATTCAAGAATCAAGCAGATCATTAGGACTTTTGTAAATGGGATGGAGAAGGGCAGGAAAGGTCAATGAAGCATTTAAACCTGGGCTAGAGTTGTCGTGATTTGTGAGGGAGTGAGAGGAAGCAGGGCACAGAGTGTAAGGCTGCTTTAGCTGGATGTACTCCTTCAACCTCATGGGGTCAGCTCTAAATACTTGGGGGGTCTGTCCCTTTCTCTGTGCGCATTATTTAGACTTCATCCATGTCATTTAATCTCTTAGTCCTCTGTGCCATAAAATGTGACAAAATAGCAGCTGCTCTGATCTGCCATGAGCAGCCATTCTGGGATCATTCTTGGAAATGTTTTTGGCTCTATGGAGAAGGGTCACCTATATGATGGCATTACACTGCTCTTCTTCTGTAGGCTTACCTGGGCAACATCTATTATGCATCCCAGGCATGCTCCGATGAATGAATATCCTCAAGTGGTGAATGAAGTAGCAGCATATGGTCTGTGCGGAAAACACCCACACATACACTCCATATCATCTGAGGCCCCAATTTTGCCCTGGTCGTGACTCCTTCTATCAGATGATCTATTTTACCAGAGAAAATGCAGGGTACTCGGGCCTGGTACATGGTCTCTGGAATTACCAAGACCAAGGCAATAATCCTGAAGTAATTCCGAAGCAATTTCTGGCCCTGGGTACATACTTCAGGTTTGTAGAGCCCTTTACAATTGGCACAGCACTTTCACTTATTGACTTACGTATTCATTACTACAAGTCCGACCCTCCACAGGAAAATCAGAAGCTTAGCCTCTAACTGATATTCAGTTAACATTATCTGTCTTTAATTCCTCCAAATGTTCATTCCTAACTACAGATCTCTGGAGAGATCAAACAAGGCCAAAAAAAAAAAAAAATCTATTTAGCCTTGCTTGAAGTTTACTGATTTCGGTGCCATTTGTGAAGGAGATAAATTAATGGTCCCTTGGCTTGTGTCTGCCTCAAATTGGACACAGGTTGAGCAGTGCATACCATTTCTCATAGGAGGTTGTTAACAGTTCATCATGTGCTTATTTTAGACAGGAACAAAGAGCTCTTTGAGGCTCTCAGACACTCCGGGCACCTCAAAATAAAAGGAGTAGCCAAGATAAAAATTATGTTGAAGTAGTTTGCTTCTGTGCTAAGGCTGTCAACTGTGGTGATAAGGAAAATCTGTGTCCTAAGATGACCGACCAAGCCAGCGAGAGAGTCCCAGTCCTTGCCCCGGGGCTCTTCCAGGTTCTTCTCCCTGCTCTGCTTCCCACGCACACCAATCCGGGTCCTTCTCCCTGCCCCGCTTCGCGCATGCGCCAAAAGTGCCCAGTATGCGGAAGTAGAAGTGTGTAAATTGCCCCCTTTGTTTGTGCTTGGGGCTCAGACCTTTGGAGACCACTCTCCTCTGAGCCCGCCACCATTAAATAAACCTCCTATCCTCCAAGATCTCCAGGTGCCGCTTGGTTCTTCTGTCGGGTGATCCAGGCCAGGTTCTGTAATAATGGTAACTACCCAAACTCAGGTAAGATTCAGTAATTTATTTCTCTGGCCAACGTGATGGGAGAAACTCTCAGGCTGAGTGACTTTACTTTCCCCTTGGACCCTTCATGCTCATCTGTATCTCACTTTGGATAGCAATGGCTGTATTTGTGCTGAACAGCCTTTTTGCTTCAATAAATAAAAAATGGAAGGGATAAATTTACATTCTTTCTTTTTATTTTTCCTAATTAAAAATGAATTTTTGGTTCCCTATTGTATTGCTATTATTTATGATCATTAATATTTGGTCATATGATGTGCATCCTTGTCTTCGTCTATAAAAAACACAAAGTCCAGAGTAGCAGAAACAAAAAGAATACTTATCACTTAAACTTTTCATGTAGTATCATTTCAGAGCTGTTATAGTGACCATTTTGTTTGTAGTAAAACATTCAGAAACCACTGGATTTGTTGTAGCTTTCTCTGACCAATAAAAGTGTTGAAGAGGATGCTTCTCTCTTCTGTATTTCTCTTAACTTCTAAAAAGGCAAGATACCTAAAAAGGTATCTTACTAATGTGTTATGTGCAAGTACATTTTAAAAATGAAATCACTTGAAACTGATCCCACTACTTATAACAATAGAAAGAGAATTGAGGTTGGCTTAAGTGAACAAGAAATACCATGGCTTAATCGGAATTCAGGTTCCTGAATACAATGGGCTGCTTTTCCAGGTGTTGGAAATCTATCATGATAGAAATCTATCATGACAGCATTTGACAACCATTTAACAATTCTTACACTAGAACTCAGTGTGAATATGAAGACAACAGGCTTCGGAATTTTTTCAAGCCCAGGAAGGTAATGTACATCTTCTAGGATGCAGAGTTATCTCCAAATAATCAACTCATGAAAAGAATAGAGCAATAACCAGAGGCACCTGGGTGATTCAGTCCATTAAACGTCCTACTCTTGGTTTCAGCTCAGGTTGTGATCTCATGAGTTGTAGGATCGAGCCCCACATGGAGCCCTGTGTAGGGCTCCATGCTCAGTGGGGAGTCTGCTTGAAAGAGTCTCTTCCTCTGCCCCTCCCCCAACTTGCTCAGGGGCTCGCTCTCAAATAAATAAATACATCTTTTTTTTTTTAAAAAAGAGTAGAGCGGGGGGGGGGGGCGGCAGAGCAAGATGGCGGAGGAGTAGGAGACCTGGATTTCGTCTCCTCTCAGGAATTCAGCTGGATAGGGATCAAACCATTCTGAACACCTACAAACTCAACAGGAGATCGAAGAAAAGAATAGCAACAACTCTCTCATCAGAAAAGCGACCACTTTCTGGAAGGTAGGACGTGCGGAGAAGTGAATCCGAGGCGATATTCGGGAGGATAGACGGCGGGGGAGGGGCCTCCGTCGGCCGCTTCTGGCAAGTGATAGAGCCGCGGAGCACAAAATTGGAACTTTTAAAAGTCTGCTCCACTGAGGGACGTCGCTCTGGTGGCTAAGCAGGGGGTGGAACCCTCCGGGAAAGTGTGGTCTCAGGACCCTCGGGGTCACAGAAAGACCGGGGGTGTCTGAGTGTGGCAGAGCTCCCAGGTATCTGAGCGGGGAAGCCGGCTGCAGAGGCGGAGCCCAGGCGCGGGCTCTCAGCTCGGGGTTGCCATAAACCGTGATCCACGGCACAGTCGGGCCCCTGCTCCTCCAGCAGGGACCCAACAAGCGGCAGATCCGGGGAGACTCACCTTCCTCCCCCAGGAGGAGCCGCGCGGGAGTGCACCGCAGGGATCAGCTGGGTTTGGAGACTCCACCTGGGGTTGGGTGCCAGAGATAGAAATGCGCGGTCACAGGCTGGGTGAGCACGGAGTGCGGCCGGAGACCGGGGAGACGGGAGTGACTGACAGCTTTTCTCTGGGGGCTCACTGAGGAGCGGGGCCCCAAGTTCTTGGCTTCTCCCGGGCAGAGATTGGGAGGCCGCCATTTTCACTCTCCGCCTCCAAAGCTGTACGGAAAGCTCGCAGGGAACAAAAGCTCCGGAGAGCAAACCCGAGCAGATTACTTAGCCGGGAGGGGGCAAGGGCGGGGCAATTCTGCCTCTGGCAAAGACATTTGGAAACCACGGCAACAGGCCCCTCCCCCAGAAGATCAGCGAGAACAGCCAGCCAAGACCAAGTTTACTGATCAATGAGAATGGCAGAACTCCAGTGCTAGGGGAATACTGCACATAGAATTCATGGCTTTTTTACCATGATTCTTTAGTCTTTCAAAGTTAATTTTTTTTAACTCTTTTTTTTTTTTTGAAATTTTCTTTTTCCCTTTTTCAACCAACATCTTATCAATCCCTTTTTTTAAAAAACATTTTTATTTTTCATTTTTAGAGTCATATTCTATCCCTTCATAGTAGTTACCCGTATTTTTGGCATATATATATAAGTTGTTCTCTATTTAAAATTTTGAGATAGTTTCTTCTAACAGATTAAAATATACCCTAAATCTCTAGTATATGGTTTTTTCTACTCCCCTGCCTGATCACATTCTCTCCCTTTTTTTTTCTTTTTTCTTTTTTAAAATCCTTTCTTTTTTCAAACAACTTCTTATCAATTCCTTTTATAAAATTTTTTATAATTTCCATCTTTACAGTGATATTCCATCCCTTCATCATATCAACCCTTATTTTTGTACATATATAAGTTTTTCTTTCTTTAAAATTTTGGGAGGCACTTTCTTCTAACAGACCAAAATACACCCCAAATCTAGTGTGTGGCACTGATCTATATACCAGCCTGATCATATTTGATCATATTCTGGTTTTTGTTGTTGTTGTTGTTTTGTTTTGTTTGTTTTTGTTTATTTTTATCTTTGTCTCTTTCTTTTTCTTTTTTCTCTTTTTCTTTTTTCTCTCTTTCCGTTTCTTTTTCCACTGCTTCAGGTCTTTTCTAACTTGTTTAGAGTATATTTTCTGGGGACGTTGTTACTCTGCTAGCATTTTGTTCTCTCATTAATCTATTCTCCTCTGCACAAAATGACAAGATGGAAAAAATCACCTCAACAAAAAGAACAAGAGGTAGTACCAACTGCCAGTGACCTACTCAATACGGACATTAGTACGATGTCAGATCTAGAGTTCAGAATCATCACTTTAAAGATACTAGCTGGGCTTGAAGAAAATATGGAAGTTATTAGAGAAACCCTTTCTGGAGAAAAGAACTAAAATCTAACCAAGTAGAAATCAAAAAGGCTATTAATGAGGTGCAGTCAAAAATGGGGGCGCTAACTGCTGGGATAAATGAGGCAGAAGAGAGAATCAGTAATATAGAAGACCAAATGATGGAAAATAAAGAAGCTGAGAAAAAGAGAGATAAACAACTACTGGATCACGAGGGCAGAATTCGAGAGATAAGCGATACCATAAGACGAAACAACATTAGAATAATTGGGATCCCAGAAGAAGAAGAAAGAGAGAGAGGGGCAGAAGGTATAATGGAGCAAATTATAGCAGAGAACTTCCCTAATTTGGGGAAGGAAACAGGCATCAAAATCCAGGAAGCACAGAGAACCCCTCTCAAAATCAATAAAAATAGGTCAACACCCCGACATCCAATAGTAAAACTTACGAGTCTCATAGACAAAGAGAAAATCCTGAAAGCAGCTCGGGAGAAGAGATATGTAACCTACAATGGTAGAAACATTAGATTGGCAACAGACCTATCCACAGAGACCTGGCAGGCCAGAAAGGACTGGCAGGATATATTCAGAGCACTAAATGAGAAAAATATGCAGCCAAGAATACTCTATCCAGCTAGGCTGTCATTGAAAATTGAAGGAGAGATAAAAAGCTTCCAGGACAAACAAAAACTAAAGGAATTTGCAAACACGAAACCAGCCCTACAAGAAATCTTGAAAGGGGTCCTCTAAGCAAAGAGAGACCCTAAAAGCAACATAGACCAGAAAGGAACACAGACAATATACAGTAACAGTCACCTTACAGGCAATACAATGGCACTAAATTCCTATCTTTCAATAGTTACCCTGAATGTAAATGGGCTAAATGCCCCAATCAAAAGACACAGGCTATCAGACTGGATTAAAAAACAAGACCCATCGATATGCTATCTGCAAGAGACTCATTTTAGAACCAAAGACACCCCCAGATTGAAAGTGAGGGGGTGGAAAACCATTTACCATGCTAATGGACACCAAAAGAAAGCTGGGGTGGCAATCCTTATATCAGACAAATTAGATTTTAAACCAAAGACTGTAATAAGAGATGAGGAAGGACATTATATCCTACTTAAAGGATCTATCCAACAAGAAGATCTAACAATTGTAAATATCTATGCCCCTAACATGGGAGCAGCCAATTATATAAGGGAATTAATAACAAAAGCAAAGAAACACATCGACAACAATACAATAATAGTGGGGGACTTTAACACCCCCTCACTGAAATGGACAGATCGTCTAAGCAAAAGATCAACAAGGAAATAAAGACTTTAAATGACACACTGGACCAAATGGACTTCACAGACATATTCAGAACATTCCATCCCAAAGCAACGGAATACACATTCTTCTCTAGTCCCCATGGAACATTCTCCAGAATCGATCACATCCTAGGTCATAAATCAGGTCTCAACCGGTACCAAAAGATTGGGATCATTCCCTGCCTATTTTCAGACCACAATGCTTTGAAACTAGAACTCAATCACAAGAGGAAAGTCGGAAAGAACTCAAATACATGGAGGCTAAAGAGCATCCTACTGAAGAATGAATGGGTCAACCAGGAAATTAAAGAAGAATTAAAAAAATACATGGAAACCAATGAAAATGAAAACACAACTATTCAAAATCTTTGGGATGCAGCAAAGGCAGTCCTAAGAGGAAAGTATATAGCAATACAAGCCTTTCTCAAGAAACAAGAAAGGTCTCAAGTACACAACCTAACCCTACACCTAAAGGAGCTGGAGAAAGAACAGCAAATAAAGCCTAAACCCAGCAGGAAAAGAGAAATAATAAAGATCAGAGCAGAAACCAATGAAATAGAAACTAAAAGAACAGTAGAACAGATCAACGAAACTAGGAGCTGGTTCTTTGAAAGAATTAACAAGATTGATAAACCCCTAGCCAGACTTATCAAAAGAAAAGAGAAATGACCCAAATCAACAAAATCATGAATGAAAGAGGAGAAATCACAACCAACACCAAAGAAATACAAACAATTATAAGAACATATTATGAGCAACTCTATGCCAGCAAATTAGATAACCTGGAAGAAATGGATGCATTCCTAGAGATGTATCAACTACCAAAACTGAACCAGGAAGAAATAGAAAACCTGAACAGACCTATAACCACTAAGGAAATTGAAGCAGTCATCAAAAATCTCCCAAAAAACAAAAGCCCAGGGCCAGATGGCTTCCCAGGGGAATTCTACCAAACATTTCAAGAAGAATTAATACCTATTCTTCTGAAACTGTTCCAAAAAACAGAAATGGAAGGAAAACTTCCAAACTCATTTTATGAGGCCAGCATCACCTTGATCCCAAAACCAGACAAAGACCCCATCAAAAAGGAGAATTACAGACCAATATCCCTGATGAACATGGATGCAAAAATTCTCACCAAAATACTAGCCAATAGGATCCAACAGTACATTAAAAGGATTATTCACCACGACCAAGTGGGATTTATCCCTGGGCTGCAAGGTTGGTTCAACATCCGCAAATCAATCAACGTGATACAATACATTAACAAAAGAAAGAACAAGAATCATATGATCCTCTCAATAGATGCAGAAAAAGCTTTTGACAAAGTACAGCATCCTTTCTTGATCAAAACTCTTCAGGGGCGCCTGGGTGGCTCAGTTGGTTAAGTGACGGCCTTCGGCTCAGGTCATGATCCTGGAGTCCCGGGATCGAGTCCCACATCGGGCTCCCTGCTCGGCAGGGAGTCTGCTTCTCCCTCTGACCTTCCTCCCTCTCGTGCTCTCTGTCTCTCATTCTCTCTGTCTCAAATAAATAAATAAAATCTTTAAAAAAAAAAAAAACAAACAACTCTTCAGAGTATAGGCATAGAGGGTACATACCTCAATATCATAAAAGCCATCTATGAAAAACCCACAGCGAATATCATTCTCAATGGGGAAAAACTGAGAGCTTTCCCCCTAAGGTCAGGAACGCGGCAGGGATGTCCACTATCACCACTGCTATTCAACATAGTATTGGAAGTCCTAGCCACAGCAATCAGACAACAAAAAGAAATAAAAGGCATCCAAATCAGCAAAGAAGAAGTCAAACTCTGACTCTTTGCAGATGATATGATACTTTATGTGGAAAACCCCAAAGACCCCAAAACTGCTAGAACTCATACAGGAATTCAGTAAAGTGGCAGGATATAAAATCAATGCACAGAAATCAGTGGCATTCCTATACACCAGCAACAAGACAGAAGAAAGAGAAATTAAGGAGTCGATCCCATTTACAATTGCACCCAAAACCATAAGATACCTAGGAATAAATCTAACCAAAGAGACAAAGGATCTGTACTCAGAAAACTATAAAATACTCATGAAAGAAATTGAGGAAGACACAAAGAAATGGAAAAACGTTCCATGCTCATGGATTGGAAGAACAAATATTGTGAAGATGTCAGTGCTACCTAGAGCAATCTACACATTCAATGCAATCCCCATCAAAATACCATCCACTTTTTTCAAAGAAATGGAACAAATAATCCTAAAATTTGTATGAAACCAGAAAAGACCCCGAATAGCCAGAGGAATGTTGAAAAAGAAAAGCAAAGCTGGCGGCATCACAATTCCGGACTTCCAGCTCTATTACAAAGCTGTCATCATCAAGACAGCATGGTACTGGCACAAAAACAGACACATAGATCAATGGAACAGAATAGAGAGCCCAGAAATGGACCCTCAACTCTATGGTCAACTCATCTTTGACAAAGCAGGAAAGAATGTCCAGTGGAACAGTCTCTTCAACAAATGGTGTTGGGAAAATTGGATAGCCACATGCAGAAGAATGAAACTGAACCCCTTACACCACACACAAAAATAGACTCCAAATGGTTGAAAGAGCTCAATGTGAGACAGGAGTCCATCAAAATCCTAAAGGATAACACAGGCAGCAACCTCTTTGACCTCAGCCGAAGCACCTTCTTCCTAGAAACATCACCAAAGGCAAGGGAAGCAAGGGCAAAAATGAACTATTGGGACTTCATCAAGATAAAAAGCATTTGCAAAGCAAAGGAAACAGTCAACAAAACCAAAAGACAACCGACAGAATGGGAGAAGATATTTGCAAATGACATAGCAGATAAAGGGCTAGTATCCAAAATCTATAAAGAACTCATCAAACTCAACACCCAAAGAACAAAGAATCCAATCAAGAAATGGGCAGAAGACATGAACAGACAATTTTCCAAAGAAGACATCCAAATGGCCAACAGACACATGAAAAAGTGCTCAATATCACTCGGCATCAGGGAAATCCAAATCAAAACCTCAATGAGATACCACCTCACACCAGTCAGAATGGCTAAAATTAACAAGTCAGGAAACGACAGATGTTGGCGGGGATGCGGAGAAAGGGGAACCCTCCTACACTGTTGGTGGGAATGCAAGCTGGTGCAGCCACTCTGGAAAACAGTGTGGAGGTTCCTCAAAAAGTTGAAAATAGAGCTACCATATGATCCAGCAATTGCACTCCTGGGTATTTACCCCAAAGATACAAAAGTATGGATCCGAAAGGGTATGTGCACCCTGATGTTTATAGCGGCAATGTCCACAATAGCCAAACTGTGGAAAGAGCCAAGATGTCCATCGACAGATGAATGGATAAAGAAGATGTGGTATATATATACAATGGAATATTATGCAGCCATCAATAGGAATGAGATCTTGCCACTTGCAACGACGTGGATGGAACTGGAGGGTATTATGTTGAGCGAAATAAGTCAAACAGAGAAAGACATGTATCATATGATCTCACTGATATGAGGAATTCTTAATCGCAGGAAACAAACTGAGGGTTGCTGGAGTGGGGGGTGGGGTGGGAGGGATGGGGTGACTGGGTGATAGACACTGGGGAGGGTATGTGCTCTGGTAAGCGCTGTGAATTGTGCAAGACTGTTGAATCTCAGATCTGTACCTCTGAAACAAATAATGCAATATATGTTAAGAAAAAAAAAAAAGAAGAAGAAGAAAGATGGTAGCAGGAGGGGAAGAATGAAGCGGGGTAAATCGGAGGGGTAGACGAACCATGAGAGACGATGGACTCTGAAAAACAATC
>NC_058403.1:91851575-91854238 GCF_002201575.2 Neomonachus schauinslandi | reverse complement strand
GGGGGGGGGGGGCGGCAGAGCAAGATGGCGGAGGAGTAGGAGACCTGGATTTCGTCTCCTCTCAGGAATTCAGCTGGATAGGGATCAAACCATTCTGAACACCTACAAACTCAACAGGAGATCGAAGAAAAGAATAGCAACAACTCTCTCATCAGAAAAGCGACCACTTTCTGGAAGGTAGGACGTGCGGAGAAGTGAATCCGAGGCGATATTCGGGAGGATAGACGGCGGGGGAGGGGCCTCCGTCGGCCGCTTCTGGCAAGTGATAGAGCCGCGGAGCACAAAATTGGAACTTTTAAAAGTCTGCTCCACTGAGGGACGTCGCTCTGGTGGCTAAGCAGGGGGTGGAACCCTCCGGGAAAGTGTGGTCTCAGGACCCTCGGGGTCACAGAAAGACCGGGGGTGTCTGAGTGTGGCAGAGCTCCCAGGTATCTGAGCGGGGAAGCCGGCTGCAGAGGCGGAGCCCAGGCGCGGGCTCTCAGCTCGGGGTTGCCATAAACCGTGATCCGCGGCACAGTCGGGCCCCTGCTCCTCCAGCAGGGACCCAACAAGCGGCAGATCCGGGGAGACTCACCTTCCTCCCCCAGGAGGAGCCGCGCGGGAGTGCACCGCAGGGATCAGCTGGGTTTGGAGACTCCACCTGGGGTTGGGTGCCAGAGATAGAAATGCGCGGTCACAGGCTGGGTGAGCACGGAGTGCGGCCGGAGACCGGGGAGACGGGAGTGACTGACAGCTTTTCTCTGGGGGCTCACTGAGGAGCGGGGCCCCAAGTTCTTGGCTTCTCCCGGGCAGAGATTGGGAGGCCGCCATTTTCACTCTCCGCCTCCAAAGCTGTACGGAAAGCTCGCAGGGAACAAAAGCTCCGGAGAGCAAACCCGAGCAGATTACTTAGCCGGGAGGGGGCAAGGGCGGGGCAATTCTGCCTCTGGCAAAGACATTTGGAAACCACGGCAACAGGCCCCTCCCCCAGAAGATCAGCGAGAACAGCCAGCCAAGACCAAGTTTACTGATCAATGAGAATGGCAGAACTCCAGTGCTAGGGGAATACTGCACATAGAATTCATGGCTTTTTTACCATGATTCTTTAGTCTTTCAAAGTTAATTTTTTTTAACTCTTTTTTTTTTTTTTGAAATTTTCTTTTTCCCTTTTTCAACCAACATCTTATCAATCCCTTTTTTTAAAAAAACATTTTTATTTTTCATTTTTAGAGTCATATTCTATCCCTTCATAGTAGTTACCCGTATTTTTGGCATATATATATAAGTTGTTCTCTATTTAAAATTTTGAGATAGTTTCTTCTAACAGATTAAAATATACCCTAAATCTCTAGTATATGGTTTTTTCTACTCCCCTGCCTGATCACATTCTCTCCCTTTTTTTTTCTTTTTTCTTTTTTAAAATCCTTTCTTTTTTCAAACAACTTCTTATCAATTCCTTTTATAAAATTTTTTATAATTTCCATCTTTACAGTCATATTCCATCCCTTCATCATATCAACCCTTATTTTTGTACATATATAAGTTTTTCTTTCTTTAAAATTTTGGGAGGCACTTTCTTCTAACAGACCAAAATACACCCCAAATCTAGTGTGTGGCACTGATCTATATACCAGCCTGATCATATTTGATCATATTCTGGTTTTTGTTGTTGTTGTTGTTTTGTTTTGTTTGTTTTTGTTTATTTTTATCTTTGTCTCTTTCTTTTTCTTTTTTCTCTTTTTCTTTTTTCTCTCTTTCCGTTTCTTTTTCCACTGCTTCAGGTCTTTTCTAACTTGTTTAGAGTATATTTTCTGGGGACGTTGTTACTCTGCTAGCATTTTGTTCTCTCATTAATCTATTCTCCTCTGCACAAAATGACAAGATGGAAAAAATCACCTCAACAAAAAGAACAAGAGGTAGTACCAACTGCCAGTGACCTACTCAATACGGACATTAGTACGATGTCAGATCTAGAGTTCAGAATCATCACTTTAAAGATACTAGCTGGGCTTGAAGAAAATATGGAAGTTATTAGAGAAACCCTTTCTGGAGAAAAGAACTAAAATCTAACCAAGTAGAAATCAAAAAGGCTATTAATGAGGTGCAGTCAAAAATGGGGGCGCTAACTGCTGGGATAAATGAGGCAGAAGAGAGAATCAGTAATATAGAAGACCAAATGATGGAAAATAAAGAAGCTGAGAAAAAGAGAGATAAACAACTACTGGATCACGAGGGCAGAATTCGAGAGATAAGCGATACCATAAGACAAAACAACATTAGAATAATTGGGATCCCAGAAGAAGAAGAAAGAGAGAGAGGGGCAGAAGGTATAATGGAGCAAATTATAGCAGAGAACTTCCCTAATTTGGGGAAGGAAACAGGCATCAAAATCCAGGAAGCACAGAGAACCCCTCTCAAAATCAATAAAAATAGGTCAACACCCCGACATCCAATAGTAAAACTTACGAGTCTCATAGACAAAGAGAAAATCCTGAAAGCAGCTCGGGAGAAGAGATATGTAACCTACAAGGGTAGAAACATTAGATTGGCAACAGACCTATCCACAGAGACCTGGCAGGCCAGAAAGGACTGGCAGGATATATTCAGAGCACTAAATGAGAAAAATATGCAGCCAAGAATACTCTATCCAGCTAGGCTGTCATTGAAAATTGAAGGAGAGATAA